>NC_142937.1:8105411-8117911 GCF_046866305.1 Octopus bimaculoides | reverse complement strand
AGGCTTCATTGAAAGAAAAATGACAACGCTATTCAAGAGAAGATTTGCGTTTTCAAACTCGGAACTGAGAAAACTGATAAGGAGGATACAGGAGGCGGTCGAAAAAGCCAGCTTCTATATATGGCTGAAGCGGGAAGACGAAAATATGGCTTGAAAGTCATAACATGTCTAGGTGAGACAGGCTGACACTGAAGTGGCTTCGCGCCCTCCATTGTCAGTTAAAGTTCAGACAGTGTCATGTGACAACTTGCTGGGGCTACTTGCTGGAGCCTAGCAGCGGGAAGTTTAGACAGCGTCATGTGACAACATGCTGGGGCTCAGTGCTGGAGTCTAGCAGTAGATATAAAAAGGGGAACTTAACATGACGATCAGTCGGACGCTGACACTCGTTGATGCTGCATTGAAGAGGCCAGGGAATAGAAGAAAGAAGACATGCACCCAACACCAGAGCTGAAGACACCTCCGAAAGGAGGGGCCCCGCCACGTTAAAACGGTAGAGGAGTAGGGGCCGAAACCGGAGGTGGTTCCCCCTGATGATGTCTTGAGCTAACTGGATCCTATAAAGGAGCTGTTGTGGTAGCAGACCACGAAACATGGTTGAAATTCCTCCTATCTTAATAACTCCGATGAGACTCTATTCGTCCTATTACTTTCATTTTTCCTCTCTTCTCCCACTATTCTATCCTTCTACTCTTTCGTTTTCTCTCTTATCCTGTCTCCAAATCTTTTCCTCTCCCCTTCACAATTTTCTGTCTGTCACTCTCTATCCCTCAATCTTCCTCCTTTGCTCGTGTGGCCCCTACGTGACCATCAGCCATTTATATATATATATATATATATATATATATATATATATATATATATATATATATATATATATATATATATATATATATATATATATATGCATGTATATTTAATTATATGTATTTCTTTTATCTTAATGAATAAAAATTCTTCGGATAGAATAAATGGGTCAATAGAAACCAATGTAGCAAAGAACACAAAATAACTGTGGTGTAGTTCCTGTTTTTAAGGCAGGAACTCCTTGAAATTTTGGGTATTTGAGTATATTTAAAAATTTAAGGAATGGAGAAAACGCGTGTTATAATTGCATACTTTATTCCGACATATGTTTCAAAGGATTACAACCTATGTGATCCATATGTATGTATGTATGTATGTATGTATGTGTGGTAAGAAGCTTGCTTCTCAACTACATGGTTGAGGGTCCAGTCCCACTGTATGAAAACTTGGGCCGACCAAAGCCTTGTGAGGGGATTTGGTAGAAGGAAACTGAATGTAGCCTGTCGTATATGTGTATGTGTGCGCGCGCGTTTATCTGTGTGTGTTTGTCTTTGTGCCTGTGTTTGTCACACCACCATACCGAGGCAACTAATATTGGTGTGTTTACGTCCCCTTAACTAAATAGTTCGGCAAAAGAGACCGATAGAAAGAGTAGTAGGCTTACAAAAATAAGTCCTAGGGTCGATTTCTTCGACTAAAATATATTTAAGGCAGTGCTCCAGAATGGCTACAGTCAAATAACTGAAAAAAGTAAAAGAAAAAAGAAAAAAATGAAAGAGAATATTTCATAAGCAGTGGTTACAGAGCAGCTCAAGTGTCGACTTTGTCATGTGCTGTCGGTTATCAAGAAGCCTTTAATAACAAAGTTTAATTCATATTTTAACATCAGTAAATTTTACATCCCATCAAACAATTCATAGTAACACACGTAGAATCAAATATTTTCCAGATATCTGTTGGTACGTGCATATATATTCATATTTATCTCATTATAATAAAAGTGTACTTATAATTAAGTGAGCTTGTATATAGTTACGCACACAATCACAAACAAGTAATTGTAGTGATGACAATCGATCTTCCAATCGAAACAAGGGAGCTATGTTCCTATTGTTTTTTTTTTTAATTATTGATTATATCGATTTTAACAAGTGAGAAAAGTCGTTTATCGATGTAGAGGCGGAATTTGAGATCAGAGTAAGAGAGGTGAATGAAATAGCGCGAAGAAGTCAATCAATTACTTCAAGGACTTGTTTGATTCATTTATGCACGCATGTGTGTGTGTTTGTTGTATGTATATATATATATATATATATATATATATATATATAATATTATGATGTAATGTCACACAATGCAGCGTAAATGAATTTGAGTAACTGCTAACATAAGTAACTTTAAGGTATGGATGAATGAAGTTTAGCTTTAACCTCTCCATTCTTATAAACACCAAGTAGCTATTTAACTCGCTTTGTGATCGTGAGTGGACCAAACCACACGTGTGCGTATTCTTACATTTTTGCAGATGCTTGTGTGAGCATGCGTGTGCACAATCATGCAACTTGCGCGAGAGCGTTTATACATCCATATTTGTTAAATGTTATTTTTAATACTTTTCTCGTTGTATTGTGTATTCGTTTGTTTTTTTAATCAGTGGTTTTATCCTTCATCTTCTATGTAAATGAATATATTTCCTTTGTTTTGCTGCTTTTCTTTCTACGAAATGAGAAACAGTTATCTAAACGAGTTGTACTTATTTATCACCCGATGAGACACATCTGCACCGCCGTTTGCTCCTGCACCAGTTGCTAAGTGCTCCACCCGTGAAAGATCGATGCTAGATGTGTTGAAACAATTCTCATGAAAAATAATAAAAATTCTCGTATATTCCATCTTCCGTCTTTCATTTACCATATGCATAGCGAACACTGTTAAAGTGACCGTACTTTACCAGTAAGCTACCAAGGGTAAACCATTCGTTTTAATATCTTATATATATATATATATATATATATATATATATATATATATATATATATATATATATATATATATATATATATATATATATATATATATATATATATATATATATATATATATATATATATATATATATATAGAGAGAGAGAGAGAGAGAGAGAGAGAGAGAGAGAGAGGTAGGAGTGGCTGTGTGGTAAGTAGCTTGCTTACCAAAGACACGGTTCCGGGTTCAGTCCCACTGCTTGGCACCTTGGGCAAGTGTTTTCTGCTATAGCTTCGGGCAGACCAAAGCCTTGTGAGTGGATCTAGCAGACGGAAACTGAAAAAGCCCGTCGTATATATATATATATATATATATATATATATATATATATATATACATATATGTATGTATGTATGTATGTGTGTGCGTGTATATGTTTGTGTGTCTGTGTTTGTCCCTCAACATCGCTTGACAACCGATACTGGTGTGTTTACGTCCACGTAACTTAGCGGTTCGGCAAAAGATATCGATAGAATAAATACTAGGCTTACAATGAATAAGTCCTGGGGGCGATTCGCTCGACTAATGGTGGTGCTCCAGCATGGCCGCTGTCAAATGACTGAAACAAATAAAAGAAAGAATAAAGAATCAACTATGTGCTACGAAATGAAGTATTTTATTCTTTTAATGGTTTCAGTCGTAGGATTCGTCCATATTGGAGTACCACCTTATAAATGGTCGTATTTGGGTCGGAAGTGAAATAGTAAAGAAACATTCACTTCTTAATGACCTCTCATGTGGTTCCAGGTGTGTGAAAGTATACATCGCAGCAATTACTTGAAAGAGAAACAGAACACAGAGAGACTACGTTTACCACAAATCTCTGCAGAACGGTAATATTAACATTGTGTAGCCACTCTAGGATACGTGACTGTTGCTTCACGTCACATCTCGATGATTACACTATGGCAATCTAACCATAGGAGATAGTTGGGAAGTATCTAACAAAAAAAGGGGGGGGGGACACTAAAGCCATTAATCTCGTAAGATGTAGCCGCAAAATTTCATTGTGTGACTTTCTGAGGAGCATATAGCCTAACCAGTAGGTGTCTAAAAATGAGATGGAAATGCTATTATTCTATGCGGCATTATGTTCTTGATAAGACAAAATACAATGCAATCGATGGAAAATGCTACTCTCGGATATATTAAAACAAGGAGTCTGCTATTGAATGCATACATATATAAATCTAGCAGAACTGACAGAATTGTTTGGGAGGAAATTTATGAACAAGTTCTTCGAAATCTTCAGTTCATTTTACATTTATGCCCATATTTATTGTTACAATTGAACATGTTTTTAAGGGACACATTATCAATATGGAAAATCTAAGAATTTCGGGTAAAATTCAGCTGACATACATTGTACAAGTACAGCCGTAAGTTGAACAGTATGAATATGCAAGACCTTCCTACAAATCAAAATTTAACAACTACCGCTGTGAGCGATGGAGTATTTGTGTTTTCTTTGCAAACCATTCTCTTTCCATCACGAAACAATTCTATGGAAATGCATTGTTACATGCATGTCCTTATATGTGTATACTGAAGATATATTATCAAACATAGAAGGGAGAAACTGTTTTAGTCAGGAATGCAATCTCTCTTGGTTCATACTGGTTTTAAATTTTGGCTGAAGGCCAGCTATTTCAGAGAATGGGGTAAGTAAATTATATCGGCCCTAGTGCTTGACTGGTACTATAGTTTATCGACCCAGAATGGATAACAGGTAAAGTCGACTCTGGAATTTGAACTCAGAATGTAAAAAGAGGGAAGAAATGCCACTTATTTTGTCCGACGTTCTAACGATTCTGCTAGCTCATCGCCTCATAGATTCATATTGAGTGTGGAGGAGATCAATTGCTTTTATATACCTGCCTCTTACTATTCAACAAACACTGCATCATTCGTCTATTTTACACAGCAATATACGGTAGTATATATATACGATTTATGCACCATCACCGCTTTCTGTTTCCTAATCTTTATTTGTTTATGTGCTCATGTGTCTTGTTGAATATGAGTATCTAACGAGTATTTCAAATATATTTGCCAATATAATCTCGAAACGCCAATAGTGAATTCGTATCGCAAATTATTTACTTGTATAGCTCCAAATTTAAATGCCTATAGATTTTTACTGTAACCTGCGCGTAAACATAAATCTTTCGTTTAGGAATGATTTAACCTTTTCCCTAGAGTCTTTAACATAACCATTTATGATTTACCGGTTGAACAACCACTAATACTATCGTCTGTTTTCATATTTTTCTGCCAGTAATTTATGTTTGGTTTTCAGATACTATTTGGCAGACGTGCATAACAATGAAATATGCAGAAAAGTATCTTTATAGAAAAGTGTTCATGGAATCAGAAAAGTAAAAGAAACTGGAACGCACAAAAATATGCATGTTAGCTCTCTTCTTCATCAGCAAAAGATATTTAATCTTCGTTAGTCTACAATTTGAAAGTAAAATTCATGATTTACATAGATTTTTATGTAATATATCTAGATTTGAAAGTTCATGAATCCTTTAAAGAAAAATGATTCGATTCGATTCTTTAACTGTTACCAATTAGCATGCGCATCACCAATTCTTATTCCTCTTTCTTCTTAGAATTACTTTTCATGAAAGCAAAACACTGCTTAAGATATTCAAACATTAATGCATTACATTGATTTCTGTTATCGCAACAAGGTCACAGTATCTCGGCGAACCGATTTAGAAGTTTTGAATCGATCTAGAACTGGACAGGTTCAATATTTTATTAACCCTGCAAGGGCAAAAGGTGAAGTCAACCTTGAAGCCATTTGAGCCAAGTACTTACAGGGAATATACTTTGCACGGCGTTTTTGACTTTCAATTATTCCTTTTCACCAGGGCACCCCACCTCTTTCACACGCGCACACACACGCACACACACACACACACACACACACACACACACACACACACACACACAATCACAAACACACACACAAAAACATGTGAGTTGATTCGGCAGAGGGAAACTGAAAGAAGGCCGTCATATGTGTGTGTGTGTGTGTGTGTGTGTGTGTTGGGGGGTATGTTTATGTCTACGTGTGTGTATGTCTTTGTATCTGTGTTTGCCCACCCCACCGCTTGATAGCCTGTATAGCTTAGTGGTTTGACAGAAGTGACAAATACATAAAAACTCCAGACGTCGATTTGCTCAACTAAAACCCTTCAGGGCGATGCTCCAGCATGGCCGCAGTCAAATGCCTAAAACAAGTAAAAGAATAAAATAGTATATTTCGCATAGGCGCAGGAGTAGCTGTGTGGTAAGTAGCTTGCTAATCAACCACATGGTTCCGAGATCAGTCTCACTACGTGGTGCCTTGGGCAAGTGTCTTCTACTATAGCATCGGGTCCACCAAAGCTTTCTCTGTGGATTTAGTAGACGGAAACTGAAAGAAGCTCGTCGTATATATATATATATATATGTGTGTGTGTGTGTGTGTGTGTGTGTGTGTGTGTGTGTGTGTGCGTGTGTGTGTGCGTGTATGTGTGTGTGTGTGCGTGTGTGTTTGTGTTTCTGTGTTTGTCACCCACCATCGCTTGACAACCGATGCTGGTGTGTTTAAGGCCCCGTATACTAGCGGTTCGACAAAAGACACCGATAGAATAAGTACAAGGCTTGCAAAGAATAAGTCCTGGGGTCGATTTGTTCGACTAAAGTCGGTGCTCCAGCATGGCCACAGTCAAATTACTGAAACAAATAAAAGAATAGAAGGATTCTGATGTGTGCGCGCACGGCCGTGTTAGTGTGTATCCTTTATACGATAGGCACACGCCTGAAATTTCGTGGGAGAGGGCTCATTTAGTATATACACCCCACTATCCAACTGGCACTTGTCTCTTCGACCCCGAAATTATGAAAGGCAAAGTCGAACGCGTGAAAATTTGAACTAAGGACGTAAAGCAAGTATAAAATGCCGCTAAGATTTCTACCAGTTCGCCGCCTGAAAGACATAAACACATATGTTTATATTTATTTATATTCATGTATATGTATATATATGTATACATCTTGTTATGTGCGTGTATGTATATGTATGTTTACATGAAGAGGCAATATATATATGTGTGTGTGTGTATGTGTCTGACTGTGTGTGTTTATGTGTGTGTTTGTCTACGCATAGACATATATCTAACAGTATATATTTGTTTATACACATCGGTTTGGGACTTCATGTGATGCATGCATATACATAGTGTGGTTAATGGATATGTATGTGGGTACAGGCTAGAAAATATATACCTATCCATGATCTCCGTGAAGTATACTTATTAGTAATTGAACAGCATTGCATATTTATATATGCAAATTTAGTACGGTAGCTAAGAAGTATCGAGCATGTATCAATAATTCTTTTCGGATGAAATGTCTAATGCTATATGATCGTTTTATACAGTGTTAAGATAAGGCATGTTTAGTTATATTACATAGATTGTATGGAGATTTAAAGATGTTACTCTTCTTCATGTTAAGCTCTCCCTTTAATCTTCCAGCGTTATGACACATTTAAGCTATAAATTACATAGTATATGTTTCATTATGATGTGACAGAAGTATCGACAGATTTTTGTTGCTGTCTAGATGTGTGAATGAATAATATCAATTAGCTCTTCTAGCAGATATTTGATGTCACATTCCTGCTTAGTAGGATCTTACACTGCAATAGACCGCATGCATATCTGTGTAGTTAAAAAGTTTCGCCGTAACTATATGTGTCTGCATTCGCTTCAGCTACGGCTTTTGGGGCAATTTTCTTCAGATATAATCTGAGATTCGCCAATAACTTGTGAGCCAAATTTCAGCAGAACGCCAACTGTCATACACATACAATAATACAAATTTCTGCACAGACGTACATGTACACACGCACGCACACGCACACACACACACACACACACACACACACACACACATACACACACACACACACACACACACACACACACACAGAAGATCTATTTTGAAAAAAACTTACCTATTAATTTTCTCGTATATTTTTACACAGATACACACATACAAATATTAAGTTTATTCAGCGTGTTATCGGGCATCTGAATGATGTTCTGGCAATTTATTTGATCTTTCTGGAAAATGCGTTGTTTTTAAATGAATCTTTGCAAAGACACGTTTTCAAGCATGGGAATTACAGTTGTATTGACACCATTTAAAAGCAATTATCTGAAGTTGTTTTGGAACATTTTCTACAGCTTCTCGACAATTGAGCCCATAACTACTTTTAAATGACAATTATGAGAAATATGTCTGTGAGAATGTAGTTTGAAATTTATGTTGATACAGTTCAGAAAACAATTTCGAGTCGTTTCGGATTCTTCTCAAACTAATTTCCACAAACTTAGGATCGTTCTCAAACCAATTTCCACAACCTTAACTTTTTTTCATTGTTTCAGGTATGTATTTGAAATAGTGCATAATCAGCATTCTCGAAAACTATTTCTACAAAATGCCGTTTAAAATATGAATTTTAAACAGACTTATTAAGTAACAAACACGGGAGGTTGCGAAAATGAACTGTAATTCTTTTCTTAAAAATATTCGAATATGCATATCTAATTTTTTCTATAAAAATTTGCATTTTTAGAGTGTTCTGTGAAAATAAATTGGTATGGTACCGACCTTTCGTTGTGATTTTATTGAATCAGAAATGAAATTCTCTTGTTTATTTTTGCTCAAATAAGTACTCAATAGAAAATAAGCTTCACCATAAAACAACTTATCCATTTTGACATAAATCTATGAAATATTTAATAAGACTCTAGAGTGTATGTTTATATCACATTATATAGAGAACAATCATGACAAAGTCGTACTTCAGGCAAAACAAATCTCTATAATAAGCAAATTTGAACAGATAGAGAAATTGGTATTCTGCTCAGTGTCAAGCAGGAAATACACTCCTAGGTTTCAGTGATACTGTTGCCCAGAACTCGGTTCTGTTACACAGAACTCGCCACAGCCTTAAGAAATATGACACGGTAACGTATCCCCTCCCTTCACAATTCAACAAGGTCCTACTACAATCCAAAAACCATATTTTGCTACAGGAATGGTTATTCATTTCCTTTACGTGAGTATGGAAAAACAAAGGCATTTACATAAAATAAAATCGACAGTCATGACTACGTCTGCAATGCAACCATAGAAGCTTAAGATATCAAACGTTGTCTAACCAAGTGAACTCGCTTAAGATATCAAACGTTGTCTAACCAAGTGAACTCGCTTAAGATATCAAACGTTGTCTAGCCAAGTGAACTCGCTTAAGATATCAAACGTTGTCTAACCAAGTGAACTCGCTTAAGATATCAAACGTTGTCTAACCAAGTGAACTCGCTTAAGATATCAAACGTCGTCTAACCGAGTGAACTCGCTTAAGGTATCAAACGTTGTCTAACCAAGTGAACTCGCTTAAGATATCAAACGTTGTCTAGCCAAGTGAACTCGCTTAAGATATCAAACGTTGTCTAACCAAGTGAACTCGCTTAAGATATCAAACGTTGTCTCACCAAGTGAACTCGCTTAAGATATCAAACGTTGTCTAACCAAGTGAACTCTTTTTTTAGCTAAGCTAAAAGAGAAGAATTTCAGAAAAGTAATTTTCGTTAAAGCACACTATCACCCTAGTTCACAAAGTATCACCAATGCTGTGACTAGGCAGAAGCAGATACCTTCGCAATGGTTAGCTCGACACTCGCAATCTAGACACTTTGATAAAAAAGAAACAGAGACTGTACGACTATTTGCTTGAACCACACAGGTCAAAGAAAGAAGGCGCAACTTTTTTCCCATAATTCATTCAACACAGAAGGAAAGAAACTACTTTTCAATGGATTCTACAAACATGTATCTAAAGAGGGTCACTTGGTCGGTTGCTCATCATCTTCTGATCATGGGCCTCAATTAATAACCAAATAGCCGCTGAAAAAGACTGGGTCATTGAGAAAATTTAATATTAAATCTAAATCGTTTTGTTAATTTGTAAACAGCATAAGGATTCGGTTGCTTCTATTCACCTACTAAATTAAGAAAACGTTTTCCACAACGTTGCTGAAGAAAAAGGGACGATACTAATTGAAACATTACTAAACTGTTTTCAGTAATCCCGATAAAGTTGCCTTACGCTGTTTAAATTACGTAAACCCTCAATAACCTTCCTATATTACCTTTCCTATACTATAATTTTTATGTTGTTTCCAAGGGCATTAGTTTTAGCTAAAAGGTTCTGTTTCTAGACCATGTGGCAGAAACCATGTCGCAGTATTTGTGTCATCTTGCGTGCATCTATACTGAGTATCTCTTTAAGATGATCCGAGATCTTAGAGCCGACAATCGTTAATCCAATGCGTTAAAAGAAAACTTTTCTTTAGATGATTTCTACTCATTCTATGCAATTAACTGTACTAACGAAGTACCGATGAATTTCTTTATATAAATAACAAACAATCAACAGATTTGACGCGCATTTATGACTAACTAGAATTTAAAACTTCAGATTTTAATGAGTTAATTAATGCTGGGATTGAATAACTTGTAATTAGTGCCCTTTATAAGAACCACTGAATTTTTCAAGAGCAATACATTAGCATCTAAATGAAGAATCTCTTTCTCATTCTCCTCTCCCTATCTCTATATCTCTTTATCTATTTATTATGCTCTCACTTTCTATATCTCACATAACATCGATTTGGCGATTAAAATATCATTCCGTCTGAAAACATTCCACTGAATTTCTCTAAATTTGATTTGGTGCAGCTATAAAAACCTTTGTTAGGTTCGATAAATATTTGAGTTTGTGAGCATATTTTTATAGAAAATATATTGTTATGGGTTAATCAATGCTGGAATTGAACAACTTAGTGCAGATTATGTGGAGGATGTCAATATTCTTGTTAGGATTTAATCATGTCCATTAGTCATACCGAGGAAACCGAAAGGGGGGCAGTGGCTGTATCCATGTATGTATTCATGTATGCAAGCATGTATGTATGTATGTGTGTATATATATATATATATATATACATATATGCGTTTTACTCCATTCATTAAATTTATATGTGTGTATATATATATATATATATATATATATATATATATATATATTTATATAGATATAGTAATATAAAAATATATAACAAAGGTGCAAAAATATTGGAGATTCCGTTTACAGCACGTGGGAAAACTATAACATGAAAATATATGGAAAACATATAAAAAGTGGAAGAGAAATGCCTTCGTTTCACATAGTTTAATATATTTTTATAAAGAACTTTTTTTTAAAATATATACATATTTTATAGATATTGTGATATCCAACCGGTTTTCGCTATTTAAATTAGTTTTTCAAGGGATATTGTGAAGTAACCAATTCTTGTGACAAAGGGGTCTCGCCAGTTTGGATGCTTCAAAAATAAGAATGAATCTACAGAGTGGACCAAAGGAGGTAACAGGTGGCAATGGGGACAACTAACTCCTCAGCACAATTTTTGAAGGAGTCAAGTTTTGTATATTAAGGTATGGTCTGTACTTTTGTATGAACAGGCTTTCCTTGTTTAGGCGTTCGTGTAAGGAGAATTGAATCTTTGCATTCGTATAATGGAAAGATGTGGAAATTCGGTGTTTTATTTCTTGCGCATCTGTGGATATGTTCGCTCAGGGCTATATGCTTGTATTGAGGAAAATGAATCTGTTCTTTACGCAGCGTGAATCTGCATCTCAAAGTAAGGGTCGTTTGGCCCACATTATTGTGGACACAACCTGAGCAGTTTAGGACATAGATAAGGTTCTGGGAAGCACATGTGAAGTTGGTCTTAATTGAGAATGTTTCTCCTTGTTGGGTTATGAATTCCCAGCCTGATATAGGCATGTACCACAATTAAGTCGGCTGAATTTTTGTTAGTATCGTATGTATTGAGTATAGTTTTGCATTTGTTAGGAGTCACTTGAGTGATTTGTGCTGTCTTTTGCATTTGAGGAGTTTATGTGTCTTTAGGATATTGTTCATTTTCGGGTCCTGAATGAGCAGAGGGAGATTTTGTATAATTTTATGCTCCACTGTTTCTGAGGTTCTGGGTTGATATGTATGGGAGTGATTTAAAGTGAGGTGTGATGTTTTGTTTTGCTGTCCTTATTGTTTTGTGTCCAATTTCTTGGCACTTTCAATTCCATGGTCTATAAGTGCGGGTGGATATTGACGTTCAATGAGTCTTATTTTGAGGTCTTGTAGGCGAGGTTTCCGAGTGGTTGTGTCAGATACAATTGTGCAGATCCTTTTATCCAGAATGTGATATTTATTTTGGTGTGTTTAGGATGGCATGAACTGAAAAGGAGATACTGTTTTGAGTCTATTGGTTTGTAGTAGATGTCAGTTGTAATTTGGTTGTTGGATTTTTTAATAATCAAAATGTCCAGAAATGGGAGCTGTCCCTTGCTATATTCTATTGTAAATTGCATATTGGAGCTTACATTGTTCAGTGTGGATTTGAAATCTAGTTTATCATAGGTTTCATTCCAGATGATAAGACAATCTTCTAGGTACCTTTTCCAGTTTTCTCTTCTATACTGGTGGAATGGAGGTCCAAATATTTTGGAGCGAAAGTTCATATAGGTTAGA
>NC_142937.1:8030411-8102911 GCF_046866305.1 Octopus bimaculoides | reverse complement strand
CGCAACAATGAAGACTAATGAAAAGAGATATCGATGATTTACACGCAAGCAAGTCATCGACTATTATCAATATGGAAAGTTCAAACGAGGAAAAGCTCAAACAAATATCTAATTTTTTTTTTCTTTTTTTTAATCATCAAATATTGAATAACATAATCAAGAGCTAGAATAAAGAAACACATTTCCAAGTGAGATAATGATCCGGAAATCTGCAAAAAGATTATGGAAGTTTAAAGACTACAGCTAGGTGGGAAATTATTAAACGTTGACTGGAATGCTTAAAGCGTTGCAAATTCTGTGGATATGTTGATTTACTGAAGAATATTCATAGAACTGGAAATGAACTAGGAGTTGCAGGAAAGATTTTATTCACCGAGTCTAGATACTGGAGTGGTTAAAATCTCCGATTTCAATCCTGTAGAACATTGATTAGAACATATCCAGTGAAGGTTTTGAGCAGGTTTTTACAATTACAGAGCCAAAATTCGAAGCAATATTGTGCTTTCAATTAGTATGCTGTTAATAGAATCTGTTTACATCATGAATGAATAAAATACTTTTTATAGATTAACATTCCACACCTCTGCTATGTAACGATGTTATATCAATTTGCAATATCGATTTATATATTCTGCTTTGAGTTGGTAATAATAAATTTGAAACGACAAAGCCCAAAAAGAAGTTTTATCTGGACAAGACAGATTTGTGTGAAAGGAACATGAAGTTTGGTCATCAATAATATGATTTGGCGAAACCAAATACTGCGGATCTTCCTATTCAAGCAGGCATATGTATGAGCTAACAAAAATGAGACATGGGAGCCGATTCATTTGCAAGGAACTGTTAAACGTTAAGATTCTGTATTTATAGAATTGAGGGCAGTTAGAACAACAGAAATAGATTTCAGTCTTGTTTTAAATCATATAAATGAACCAACGTATTGTAAAAAAAAAAACCCAATTTTTAAGGGTTTATTGTTAAAAAATTGACAGATTCTGGAGTGGTTAAAATCTCTGATTTCAATCCTGTAGAACATTGATTGGAACATCTCCAGTGAAGGTTTCGAGCGGATTTTTACAATTACAGAGCTAAAAGCAGCACTGCAAAAAGATTGGTTTAAAAAATTACGACTGTCATTGCAAATTTGATCAAACTCAAGTTTAATTAGGTGATAGTTTATATTTTAAATTAAGAAGAGCCTACAAAATACTAAGACAGAATTTCATTGAATTTGGATTACATTTTCATGAAGTTAATTAACGTTGCGTTTTATTACACTGGTCATAATGTTATTCTAGACAACTGTATATAAACCAAATCATTGGCAAATCGCAGTCTCGCGTCAATACGTTGATATTATTTAATGTAATACCTGATAAACATAGAATACGATTACGGCATGAACATTTTTGATAAGAGCTCTACTTGAGCAACCTTGATCTTATGACTAAAGATATTTGATGCCGTCAACTGCATATTCACTAGGCTAGCTAACTTAAGTGAGAGTTAGGTCTTTGAACCTTGACTGTACCAGTAACAGGTTATAAATTTATTGATACTTCAGATCTTAGACTTACTCAGAAAATCTTTTCAAAGGGAGATCTAGTAAAACAATGCTGTTGATATATTCATGTACGTGCATAAACATGCACACACACCCACATACACACAGAGAGATATAGAAAAGTGTACGTGAGTTGTGTGCACGCGTACTGTATATACGCGTACTGTATATACCTGTGTTTGTGTGTGGGGGATGTGTATAAATATGTATGCATATATATATAGACACATACACACATGCACACACACATACGTAATTATATGCATGAGAACGTATTACAAACAAATGTTTGAAGCTCTACATGTGTTGGTATTTTACAGAGAGGAAAGAAAATTTCGAACACAGTGTAGCTGGGAAAATAGCAGAAAAAGTTTGGGTATTTACCCTTAGAAGACGGATAAAAGTTACCAGTTGGCGATGTAAGTGCGTGTGTGTATATATATGTATGTATGTATGTATGTATTTATGTATGAATTGTGCTCAAGCGAGTAAAGCAGAAGAACTGATACATAAATTTATATTTCTAAAATAATTTTAACAGGAAATTATAAGAATGTAAGTACATAGTTTCTATTATTGCAATGTGCTTAAAAAAGAATAGGGAGCGTCCGAAGAATATTTTGCACTTTGTTTGCTGTTCGTCAGATGATAGGCGTCCAATATTCTTCCCTAACTGGTAGAAGAGAATATTATACCGCAGAGAATATTTTACCATCTACTTGTGTTCTTTTTTTTATGTTTTACCTCTTTCAATTACGGCACTGAAGCTGTGATGAAGCATCGATTTAAGTTTGGCATATATTCTCCTGGTTCTTTTTGTCGAACTAGTAAGTTACGGGGACAGACACAAACCAACAGCGGTTGTCAAAAGTTGGAAGGAGATAAACGCAAATATGATTACGATTGACTTTTATATAGGTTTACGAAATTCACTCTCAAGTCATTGGTCGACCAGATGATACAGTAGAAGACATTTATCCACGGGAATGTGCCGTGGCTAAAAATCAGGCTTCTGACCCATAAACATGACTGTCCCTTCTGTACAAGACTTGAAATATATCAGGGGGGGGGGGGTTCTAGATTGGATATCTTAATTTGCATATATAAACGTTTAAGCAGAATTAGAGAAAGAAATCGCCTACTAACTATGCAAGAAACTTTCTTACATTAAAAACATCCAAGAAGTATGTTTATATTCCTATCATTTCTTCCCATGGTTAAGACTTTCTTACATTTTAGTTTATTACAGCCCATCTGTTTCATGTTTTTGTGTGTATAAAATATACATTGTGTAATTACTGAGAAGTCATAAAAATATGAATATGCATATTACAATATCCACCAGCATTATATATAAATTTCTGACATCTTTGTATAAATGCTGAATATTTTGCGCAATCAACTGTGGAAGCAATTCGGACTAGCTGTTAACAAACTTGTGAATGCGCGCCTGTTACGCGTGCATAAGGGTACAAGAGATTTTAAAAGAGAACCAAATAGAGAAACAGTGATGGATATATGGATACACACACATACATACATGCACACACACGTATTTAGATTGGAGACAGTGGTACCTGGTATTAGAACTCACTATACGTATTGTTCGTAGCAAAGCATTAGCCATGTACAAGACGTAATAAAATATTAAACAGATAACAAGGGAAAAAGAAATTATGTAACGAACTTCATTAGCCTACAGCATTTCCGCTATAAGATGCAATGCATTCATAGTTCAGTGCTTGTGTATCACCATATAGATTCGTCGGGAGCTTCCAAAATGAAGTCTAGTTCTTAATTTTTTTCAGTTCCATAGAAGCCATAAGGTGATACACAAGCATTCAACTATGAATGCACTGCATCATATAGCCGAAAAAGCCGTGAGCTAATGAAGTTCGTTACATAATTTCTTGTTCCTTGTCATCTATTTAACCACTGTGCGTGTGTGTGTGTGTGTATGGCGAGTGTGTGTGCGTGCTTGCGTGTGAGCGCGTACATGTGTGTGTGTGTGCGTACGTGTGTGTATGTGTTTGTGTGTTTGTGTGTGGGATGCGTGCATGTATGTGTGTGCGTGCATGCATGTGTGTGTGTGTGTGTGTGTGTGTGTGTGCGCGCGCGTATATGTGTGTGTGTGTAGATGGATTAGCAGATTCATTAGGATGTCGAATTAATTGCTTTGTGCTACTTGGTCTGATTCCTGCAAACTGAGTTAATACTGGCATGGTTGCCTTCATTTGCGGCAGACTCTGTTTATTGAGTAGTTTCACACCAAAACCAGTTACATTGGATGCAAGAAGCAGAGTCCATGATGTGGTGGGCATTTGAGCTGGAGCCTTGACTTGGGAATGCTTTTCTACCCTAGGCGCAAGGCCCCGAATTTTTGAGGGAAGTGGGGCAGTCGGCAGTCGATTAGATCGATTCCAGTACGCAACTGGTACTTAATTTATCGAACCCGGAAGGATGAAAGGCAAAGTCGACCGCGGTGGAATTTGAACTCAGAACGTAGACAGATGAAATACCGCTAAGCATTTCGCCCGGCTTTTAATTTGGGAATATACTACTTCTTCCCACCAGTCCAGGAAGCTGCGCAAACGATTATGAGCACTTCTGTTTTTTCTTGACAAAAAAAAAACAATATATATTACATTTAGATATATGATATTTCTTGAGCTGAAATTATATGTATATAAAGTGTAAATTTCTTGGTATTATTGCATTATTCATTTTAGGTGAGTTTTTTCCCTATAGCGCCAATTACTCCAAACATTAAATATCAAACTTCCCATAAATATTAATTCTTTTCTCTTAATTAGGTTTTTGTTTTTCCGATGCATTTGATCGCCTATATTCGTCTTTCTGCATATTATAGATTATTATGATTTCTCTACTTTGAAAATTCTATCGCGAACAAAAGTTCAGCTATGCAATATTTCCAACTGATTGTTTGAAAGTGGTAAGAAATTGGCTAAATCTGACGAAAGTAATATCTGATTAGAACAAAAATACATATGCGTTTGCTACTATTTTATTCTGACTATTTTCTTCCTGAAATTTATTAATATCGATTTCTTTGCCGAAGCTGAAGCTACGAATACACATCTGTATTTCTTTTTCTAGAGTTTCATGAGAAAAGAAAGCCGAATGACTCCATTAATACTTGAAGTATGAATACATGCATATAGGTATGCATATTTTACGTGCGTAGGAAACAATTTTATTAAGTATGATAATTTTTTTCTTGGATGCTGATGAGCTATTATAATAATTCCATAGATTAGGCTGAGGCAATATCACAATGTCTTCTAAATTCCACATTAAATATACGCTTAGTTTGTCAGTGGTTCTCAATCGAGGTGCATGTGGCACCTGAGAGTCCATATAAGATTTCTGGGGATCCACTCAACAAAATAGTTAATTGGGGATCCACGATATTATTTCAAAACCTACAACTAGGTTTCTTTCTCTAACATTTTACTAAGTTCAAC
Organism: Octopus bimaculoides; assembly: GCF_046866305.1. Lineage (NCBI taxonomy): Eukaryota > Metazoa > Mollusca > Cephalopoda > Octopoda > Octopodidae > Octopus > Octopus bimaculoides. The sequence continues at coordinate 8,097,862 of NC_142937.1, read as the reverse complement.
CTACACAAGTGAAAAATTAGATAGGAATTTTGAAACAAGTTTCTATGAAACTACCTTTTAAGCACCGAAAAGCTATGGGAATCCGCCATAATGAAATAGCAATCAAAGGAGTCCATAGATAAAATGTGGTTGAGAGCCCCTAATCTAGGTGGTAATGTGAAGTTACAACGGAAGCGTCCGAATTTCGATATCCTTCAATTTGATCATAGCGGATGAGTTAGTGTCAGAATATCCATATATCAACGTATTGTTATCAGGGAGTATTAATTCTGTGGAGTATATTGGACAGCAATGCCGATAATAAAATTTTGGCAACAGCCAGTGTATTCAGAAGTAGTTTTATGGCAATAAATTTTTCTGGCATTAATAGGTTTGTTTGTGTTAAGAGGGGAAGTGTCTGTGTACACATAATATAATGGAAGCTACAATCAGCAAAGGGAAAACTGAAAGTGACAAGCAGTAGGTATGTGAGCAACTGAGATGAATGAGGTTATATGAAATATACGATGTGATATATTAAAATGATCTCTGCACTTTTAATATATCATATCGTACACACGCAGGCGCGCGCACATACATGCATAAAGACATGTACAGGTATCTATACATACCTGAATGATTAACTAAAATTGAATGAGTAACTAAATAGTTAAAATTATTTATAAATATATATAAGGAGGGATGGTATTATTAAAATACCATCACGTGTGGCAAGCGAATAATCAGCCGTACAAGCAAATTAATACAATATAAGATATGTACATACACACACACACACACACACACACACACACACATATATATATATATATATATATATATATATATATATACACGAGGGCACTACATAAGCACATACATTGCTAAAAATAGAAGTAAAAAATAATTCTGTGCCACTGAATAATCTCAAGTCTAATTTCGGAACTGGTAACAAGTTGACCAGTATTACCTGTGCTGACTTAGCAGAGGTAAACTATTTTTAATGTTAACTGGAATATATTCCTACCATGCCTGTAGTAGATTTGTGACTATTCTGTGGCAAGAAATATTTTTGACTTCTATTTGCAGTGATGTAGGTGTTCATGTAGTGCTCTCGTGTATATATATATATATAGCTTTTGTTTATATGTACATGTGTACAAAAACACACATAAACATACATACACTGAGACGCACTCACACGTGCACACATGCACACACGCACTCACGCATACATACATACATACTTACATAATAAATACGCACATGTATGCATGCATACACACACAAACACACACACTCACACACATACACAAACATGTTGTGTATATACATATATAGTATATAAATGTGTATAGGTATATATATATATATATATATATATATATATATATATATATATATATATATATATACACACACGCACAACATATGTAACTATGTGTGTCCACACACACACACATACACACGCAAGTGTAGGCATATATATATAGATATATGTATATGTATATGTATGTATATATATGTATGTATATGCATGTGTGTCTGTGTGTGTACGTGTGTTCGTGCGTACGTGCATGCGCATACTTGCGTTATTATACTTGTGCTATGTGTCCGTATGATTTACGTGCGCCAGTGATTCAATGAATCAGCCTGTAGAATTATTTCTGAATTATATCCGTACAACAATTACTTTTTCACACTAAGAATATTTCAATGCGATGAATACTTAATTTATTTCCGTGGATGTTTTACTACGAGTCGTACTTTTCAATAAGTATGTACGCCTAAGCGCTTATTGTGTAACGGAAGGCAAGGAATCCAGGAAGCCTTGTTTCTTGTTTTAGTGATTGAAGAGAATATATCGACATTACCAACATTTGATAGACATACGATCTATATTTGACTCCCTTTGGGCGTGTTTGTGTGATAAGATGTTTGCTTTACAACCACATGGTTAGAGATTCAGTCCCAGTGCGCTCCACTTTGAGCAAGTGACGTCTACTATCGCCTCGGGCCGACCAAAGTTTGAGTGGATTTGATAGACGGAAACTGAAAGAATCCCGTTGCTTGTATATATATACATATATATATATATATATATATATATATATATATATATATATATATATATATACATATATATATATATATATATATATATATATATATATATATATATATATATGTATATATATATATATATATATATATATATATATGTCCAGCCAGTCGCATAGGCTCGAAATGTAAAAGACGTTCCAGTATGACCGCAGCCTAAATGGCTGAAACATGTAAGTCAATTGTTGTTCATCCATATTTCTCCATTTTCAGTTTTCTTTGTATTTGGATTCTTGAAAAATTCAGGTTTATCCTTCTTTTTGCCTGCATATGTATGCCCATGGTTAAACATAGGTAATATAACGGTAGTATAATGGATACTTCTATACATATATACATACATACAGATAGATAGATAGATAGATAGATAGATAGATAGATAGATTGATATAAATGTATATACATATATATATATATATATATATATATATATATATATATATATATATATATATATATATATATATATATATATATATATATATATACACATATATATATATTAGAAACTATTTGAATATGAGCCTCTTTTTTGTTCCATATGAAACATATCAGTCTTCTGATGGTTTTAAATCTCTAAGATGAGTTACAACTCTTTTCAGAGAATACGTTCACAACAATTAACAATGCACGCTATGAATGTTCGAAAGCGAATCTCTTTTCTGTCATCAAGAACTGTGTGCAAGAGGCAAAGAGCAACACACACTAGAAAAAGAAACAGATCAATAATCAAATAGAAAAACACAGACAGCGCTCGTGATGAGAAGGTTTCTCGCTTCGTTACAATATTATCATTTCCATTTCATTGCTAAAATGGCGTGCTTAATTATAGAAGGGACGTCAGTTACTTGAAATAATCTACTGTCACTTGCTTTGTTTAGTCTCTTTTTCAATTTTTCATTTATTTAATTGTTTATTTTGTTATTCAGCAAACAGACTTTTGCGGCTTAACACACATTGGAAGTCCATATAAAACTGATCAGTTACAATTTATTGGACTTTTTTTCCCCGTTTTCAATATGGCCAATATCTTCTTCGAACGGCTAAACTGAATCGACTGAAATATTAGTAATTATTAGTATGTATCTCAGATATTTCGGTCTCATAGAATTTGTTAAAATGATTTTTATGATTGTACTTCGACAACCGGTAAAATTTATACTTTTGCTGTATATCCCAGGGGTGAAATATGGCCCATCAAATGAAACAGCAAATAGCTATTTTCTTTAATGTTCAGCATTGCCTCATATGGACGGCAATAATGTAGTATTGGTGAATTAAGCACAAGTAATTCACCAATGCTACAGACAATATAATGACTTCAATTCAGTTCTTTATAGCCACAATCCAACAAAATATTTAACTCCTTAAACAGGAAAAAATCAATTTTAAAGAGAATCCTAAAGTATATAATTTCATTTGAAATTGTATTTTTCTGAAGTGTTGGCCCTTGAGATAATGCGAAGATCTCATATAAGCAGTATTTGAGGTATACTCGTGGGAAAGAATAATTTTGAAACTTGTATTATTGCGCAGTGCACTGTTACCTATCCAGTGTTCTATAGCAAAGAGTATTTTTGAATTACAATCCGATTTGGAGCATTGATGACGACAAATTCAGAAGCGTAGCTTTTATCATTAGCATCTCTTCTTCAAAATAAAGCAAACGTACTATAATTACCATTGATTTAACTTGCATTTACGCATGTATTTAGAGAAGTCGACAGAGTTTTTCTCATATAAATTTCAAGTAGTGCAGTATGTTTTGGTAGACCTTATAAAACATGATGTAAATATCTCCAAATGCAGTTCCAAAACCTGTTGTATCCATACCACTGCGAACGTGAATTGAAAATATGTAAGCTTCGTTAATAATGAAAAGATTATGATTTCTCATAGAGAATGCGTAATTGGAGGTAGAGACCAAGTAGCAAACACTTGCATCAATTATAACGACTAGTTGTCCAAATAAATATTTGATGTCTATATCCTTGAGAACAGAGTGGCAGAAATTCCAGTCGACACTGCCCAGAATCCACCAGGAGGCATCAACATAAATACAATTTAGTTGCGAGTTACAGATAAAGTTTATAATTGCAATCACTTCTTCTTTCTAAGTCTTGGTTACCTGAAGAAAATGTTCATCTCATTTATATCTCCAAATTGTTGAATTATAAGCCACGTTATGAAAATCTGTTTCCATTTTCAAACAAGAAAATTATTAATTAGCTATACATCCTCCATTTCCAATCTTTCTTCATCTTCTTCGAGTAATTTCTTTCTTTGCATATTTATAATTCAAGGGGAGTTGATATACATTGATTTGTTGAAATTAAGTGCATATGCTGGTAAATATTGTAAACAAGTCTCGAGGTATTTGAAACTGAAACACAGATTCTTTACTCAATACGTTCGCATTATTGCCTAAGAGAAACACATCAGGCAATCAATTTTGAATGGTTTCGTAAAAATTCCATTTCTATAAAATATTGAAAATTTCTAACACCTGGAACGTAAAAGGATGGGAAAACTCAAATATAATTTGCCTGAGACTTTAAAAATAATTTCTATATTTTACTGATGGCGCTATGAGATCATTGTATGCTCTCTACTTTCCTGAACGGAAATCGTTATGACAAAAAAATTCAGGATAGAGTTATTGGCGAATACTGGAGGCCTCTAAGGTGAAATTTGAATAAGCTAATTGTGTATCAAATCCCCAAGTTCTCTGGAATGCCTTTTCAGCCGAACGTGCTTGAATATACGCACTTTATTCTTGTGATAAATATACAGAATACCTACATCCGCTTCGAGATTGTAAATGCACTCCCTAACCAGGTATCAGAACGTAAAACAATAACCAAACAGATTTCTAGTTAGCACTTCCACCTGCTTGCTATCATGGTTTCTAGTGCCTCATTTTTTCGCACCGCATTTGCGTAATCCTACATTTTGCTGACGTACAAATATTTTAATAATATATTTAGTACTTTCCACAGGCGATGTTTTGAATCTTCAAATGATAATGATATTTAGCCAGAGGTTTATGCTGAAAGGGTATTCTTTTAAACATTTACTGTTGAAACATTTACTGTTTCACTCCAACACCACCAAAAAATAAGCTTGTGCTCAAATGGATTTCCTGGTTTTAAATTTCAATAAGAAGCAGTTGGTTCTAAAATGTATAGCACGCTTTCATGCCGGTAAACAACTAATTTTAATACAACGATATACACGGATAACTAGATCAGCTTTATGCTCAGTTCGTTTAATAACACTTAAATTATAGACAATTTCTGGACAGTGATTCATATTGGGAAATATGGAAACAACTAACACAGTGGTTTAATAATTTAGTACTGTATCTCTAGTGCTGTCTCGGTATTGAAACACAACGTAGATAACTTTCCGACTTTTATACAAGTAATCAACCAACCCACTGTATAATCCAGCGCGAATCAGATCCTGATTAGTTTTAATGAACTGAAACCAATAGTTTTCAACTTCTGTGTAAGCATTCGTACCCTATTGTTGAAAATGTTTCAAAGTTTAATGAATAAGATTGAAATCTTATTTTATTGAAACGTGATCTAAAGTTTCTGCCAACACCACGCTTTGATAAGACAACAAGAATAACAACAACGATAATAATAATAATAATAATAATAATAATAATAATAATAATAATAATAATAATAATAATAATAGAGGTATATCATTCACGTAGCCACACTAAATTACATGAATATTGCGAGTAAAGGGGTCGAAAAGATCACCAAGTACTTTGAACTGAAACTGGAAATGGCAAGACTGTTTAGAATGACAGAGGTTAATGTAAAAGTGCTATCAGCTTATGATGGGGGCATTAGGATCACTTCTATTGAAACTTTAAGCCTTCTTAAAGCGGTTGCGAATATCATGCAAGAATGCTGTCATGCAAAAATTATCTTTTGCTAGTTTTAAGGAATGTATCATTTGTCTGAGATCTTTGTTGAGACTTGATAGATAACTAAATACTCCCCTGCATTTTCCAATTACACTGCTGACAAAATAATAATAATAATAATAATAATAATAATAATAATAATAATAATAATAATAATAATAATAATAATAATAATAATAATATTTCTTTCTACACGACGGAAAGCATAAAAGAGAAAGGAAAGATTAAAAGAGAGCGCCTGTGGTGAGTGAGAAAAATATTGACTTCAAAGCTAAATGCCAGAAACATAATTTTGGCAATAAATTCGCGCGCAGTCGCAGTAGTTGGGTATGGCGTTAGAATGCTGAAGTGGACAGAGGAGGAATTAAAGGGGATGGACAGGAAGTCAAGAAATCTCCTAACGATTCATGGAGCCCATCATCCACTAATCGTCTACACATGAAGAGAAAAATGGAGGAATGGGACTGATAAATCCACAAGACTGCGTGCGTATCTCAAGAGATTAATAAGATACCTAAACCAAAGTAAGCAAATCTTGCAAATGACAATTAGGAATGCGGGAGTATTGAGAGCAGAGGATAAAAGGAAACAAAGGAAAAAGTACAAAAAGGACAAGAAGAATTAAGCAAGAAAGTACTACACAATTAATTCCATGCAGCCATAACAGAAGTTGCTGAAAAAAATAGATGACATTAGCTAATGAAAAGAAAACTAATAAAAGAGATCGAGATCACTATACTGGCTGCGCAGGACTAAACTTTCGCCATGAACTGGAGGGTCAACCTTAGGAATGAACAAGTGTCTCCACTGTGACGCGTCTGCAACAGAGTGGATGAAACCATTTCTCATATCACGAACGAATGCCCAAGATTTGTCCCAAACTACTACAAGTTGTGACGACAGGACCAGTTAGTGAAAGTGCTAACTCGGAAACTGCGTAAAGTGGGGGCTCGAGAGAGGCAAGACGTGATATGAGTACACACCGCAGAGAGTGACGGAGTCGGAGACTAGAAAAATCCTCTGGGATTTCCCAATCCAAACAGATCAGGTGTTAGAGTATAACAGGACGAACCTAGTGGTGGTGGACAAGGAATGCCACATATGCTACATAGTTGAAGTTGCATGCCCCTTTGGTCAACGAATAGTCAAGTAGGAAGGCGAAAAGATGGATAGAGAGATACAACCCCCTTAAGTACAAAATAACTCGGCTATGGTGAAGATAATGCCAATTATTGTTGGATCCCTGGGGACAGTCTCAGAATGCATCAAAAAGAATATGAAGGAAATTGGAATAGAGTGCCCAGTAGAACTGTTACAAAAGGTTTGCCGTCTTGGCACGAACAGAATGATCAGGAATCTATTAGATAGCTGAAAAGAACGAATAGCATGGTACCGTAAGGTTGTAGATAATAAGCCCCTATGCATGCAAGACTCCAGGAGTTCCAACAAATAAAGAGAAAATGATGATGATGATGATGATGATGATGATGATGATGATGATGATGATGATGATGATGATGATGATGATGATGATGATGATAACAAGAACAACACCAATCGATTGGTGGTGACCTCATGAATGAAAATTTCACATAAAACAGCTAATTCTAACAGCTTGAACGGGACTTAAGTCAATGGTGAATGTGACGCCCTCGGCAAGTGTCCCATTTTGCAGCAGGGTGGGTCAGGTCGTGGTCCAGCAACTACTAGCCATACTGCAAGATAAAGGTGAAACAAGTAAACATGATGGTTATGGAGTTTTAATACAGAAGTATTTCTGTAGATGCAAATGGCGTACCAGTGCTCGACTGGATGGGAACGAGTGCTCAGATAGATTCGAACACCTGCAAACATCATCTTTGCTTGGAATTAGAAGAGCCCTCTTCGGGTTTTTGAAGCATAATCAGTAAACATGTGTCACATTTTTCTGCTGGCTGGAGGCAGCTGGCACTTTCCGTTACAAAGTAAAGCTGACATTTTTCTTGATATAATAGCCATAATAGTGATGATGATGATGATGATGATGATGATGATGATGCTGAGGATGATGATGATGATGATGATGGTGGTGGTGGTGGTGGTGGTGGTGGTAGTGATAAGAAGGAGGAATAGAAGGAGAAGGAGGTGGACATTTTTGCGTGTCTCAACATTTTCACTTTAATTCTCCACTTGCTTTATTCATTGGGCTTGTATTTGGTACTCTATTTGGATATTCTTACGAAATTCTCCCCCAAATAGCTTTCTCACTTTTGCATTCGGTTTTATGTTATTCTTTCTTTCATTTTCTTCTAGAATATCCAATACATGTTTCCAGTTTGATTGAAAAAGTGGATTTTAATTATACCGTTTTGTCTTCCGTTCTTTGTATTTCTTTATTTTGGCAGATTTTGGCTTTACTTTCCGTTTTAGTTCTTCAGATCTGGGCCGGTTATTCTAGAAAAGAGCAGAAGAAAAAAGACGGTTAATGCATGTTGGAGAGATTGCAGGTCTGGAGAAGCCGAATCTAAGTTTCCACCTAGAAGAAAAGAAAGTAGTCTTCTATATAATTTTTATTATATTCGCGTTTCTTATAATGTTATTTCTGTACTAAGGGTGGATATTAAATGACAGCATAGTTGATGAATGGCAGTCTTTTTCTATACCGATCGCAAACCTCTCAACCTTTAAATTTCTTGTTTGCTGTTTTATTTTATTTTTAAGCAGAATATGTTATTTTAATATTGCTTCGTTTAAAATCGGTGAGCTAGCAGAATCTTTAGCACGCCGGGTAAAATGCTTAGCGGCATTTAGTTCGTCTTCAGTTCTTGAGTTCAAATTCCTCCGAGGTCAACTTTACCTTTCATCCTTCAGGGTCAATAAAGTAAGTACCACCCAGTTGAGTACTGAGGTTCACCTGTCCCTCCCACGAAATTTCTGGCCTTATTCCAAAGCTTGAAAGCAATATTGTTTCGTTTAAAAATTCATTCCATTCTCTATCATTTCTGTTAGGTGTTTTTACGAATTCTCTTTTCCTGCATGTGTTTGAGAGATACTGGGTGTGCATGCAATTTAAACAGTAAATTTTCTGTGTGCGTGAATCATACGTGCAGTATGTAGGCCTTAGCTGTGTTTACTAGATTCGTTCTATTTTATGTTGTTTTAGTTTATTACGATCTGTTTCTTTCTTCATCATGCAGATCAAACTCACACGTATTTTACTCCAAAAATATATTTAACATGATAATTGCAATTAAATGCATAAAAGACTTAGCCAATAGTCTCTATATAACATTGTATTAAAATTGATATAGTTTTTACAGAGTCTAAATAATTTATTTCAGACATGAAGAAGGTCACCTTTACAACTCTCCATGATGCTATTAAGCACCGGCCGGAACTTTTTTATTGTTAATATTATTGTTTAAGATATCCTCATCATCATCATCATCACCATCATCATCATCATCATCAGCAGCAGCAGCAGTAGCAGCAGTAGTAGTAGTAGTATTAGTAGTAGTTGTGTTATTTTATCATGGTTATTTTTATGATAGCGTTGTTTTAATCATCGTTGCTGCTGTTTGTTTTTATCAGTAATATTATTACCCCCGCCAAGGAAGGAGGTTATGTTTTCATCGGCGTTGGTTTGTCTGTCTCTGTGCAAAATAACTCAAAACGTTGTGAACGGTATTTGATGAAATTTGCAGAAAAAGTTGTTAATAACGCAAGGACCAGATGATGAAATTTCGGTAGTGATCCGGAAATAATTATGGATTCTTGAAAGATTTTTCATTTGTTATATTTACTTTACATGAAGTATTAAATGTTACATTCTTTGATTATCTCCCTTGAAAACGTGTTCATCGTCCCTACGTAACCTATGGTGGCGTTGCTATTTCCAAAGTTTATTTTCGTTTTTCTATTAGTAATTTTACTCGCGTGACTTCACGGCATTCAAACGATCCCTAGATAACCACCCACACTCAGATATGTCTCTGAAAACAATAACCCTTTCCTTGAATGGGTTATGGTTCCCCAGAGCTGACTGTGTATCTCTTCCAGGTGGTGCTATTAAATTAGACATGGCCTGAGTCAACTTTGGCCGAAACTTATTTAAGTAATCTAATCTATGCTGTAACCTTCTAATCAAACCATAACAACGTGGGTAGAGGCTGATATCTTAACATTTCTGATGGTCTTAAGTATAAAAAATCATTAAAGATTTATATAGAACTACATTCAGAGTATTGTGTTTAGACCTGGTTTCTATCCTCAAGCTGTTCCGCTTTGTAGATGCAATTTTTTTTTTTTTTGTTGTTATAAAGCACTCCGAAATGAGAAAAATCAAACATCTGCAACAATCTCGATCCCATGAATATCGGATAATGGATTTTCAATTATGTAAAGAAACTGATTGTGGTGATTGTAGTTTTGACGGTGATTGTGGTGAAAGCAGAGACAGTGTTTATGATGACGATGGTCGAGATAAGTATGGGAGGAGGATAAAATAGTTTCGGTGGTTATAATGGTGACATGAGCTGTGTGAATGTGTGATGCTGAGGAGATGGGGGTAATGGTGGGCGATTTTTAGCATGCGTGGATATGGGTGGCAATGAGCTGCTTGGCGGAGGTCTGCGCTCTACGAGCTCTTTACTAGTTTTTATCTTTCTTTCATTCAGTATTTAGTTATTGTTCTGTTGGTTTTGGTTTGTTACATACTGATTTTCGTCTTACAAACTTAGCTTTCTAACACTTTTCTTATAGTTCCTGCTGTTCCAAACAAACAAGTATCCTGTAGAGTTCAATAATTCATTTCGATCCTATGTTTTCAACCGTTCGTTTTGAAATTCTTACAGCTGTTTCTTCTGTCCCAATTATTATTGGGATGAGTACAATTTTACATTACTGATGTTTGAATTTTAGTGTATTTTGACAGAACTAGTAGAATATCGGACAAAATGCCGTATTTCTCCACTTTCTTTTCATTTTAAAATCAAATCTCACATAGGTCAACATTCTCTTTTAACTTTTTGAGGTCGATAAAATAAAGTACCAATCTAGAAATGATGCCAACGTATTCGACATCACTACTCCCCTCAAAATTAATAGTCTAACGTTTACATTATCATCATCATCATCATCACCGTCGTCATCATCAGTAATAGCTGTACGAGTGTTAATTATTATCATTGTTATCCATACTATAATTTATCAATATCGTATCAGCATTTCAGCGTGTTAACGTGTAATTATATTCGCAATATTCAAATATGATTAACTGAATAAAATAGAACGAAAATATTGACTTACAACTATGACACACCTCAGATAATATTATTATGGAAAATATTATATTACCAGGTCACGGTTATTGATTTGAAACATTCCAAAAGTATTTTAGATGTCCTCGAGCAAGATATTCTCCTAATACGCAATCCTTAAGTTCACCTAGCTAATGGAAGTATGTTTTGCCTGCTATTAGAGTATAAATTACTACACCTGACACTATTTCAATTCTGTTGTTTGCTGTTTCGAGGCTTAGAAATATTGTAAGTTCGCTAGCATGAATATTTGTATTAAAGATACAATCGTTTACTTTAATATAATCACAGAGTACTGTGCAATAGGAGTGTCTGATCTATATTTCAGTGATTAAAAAGATGAATAAAATATTCTTTTCTACTCTAGGCACAAAGATCGAAATTTGGGGAGAGGGGAGCCAGTCGATTAGATCGACCCCAGTACGCAACTGGTACTTAATTTATCGACCTCGAAAGGATGAAAGGCTAAGTCTACCATGGCGGAATTTGAACTCAGAACGTAAAGAGAGACGAAATGCAGCTAAGTATTTCGCTCGGCGTGCTTACGTTTCATATTTCGTTATTGCCCACCAGAGGCTAAAAACAGAAGGAACAAAGAAGAACAGACAAAGGGATTAAGTCGATTACATCGACCCCAGTGCGTAACTGGTTCTTGGTTTATCGACCCCGAAAGATGAAAGGCAAAGTCGACCGCGGTAGAAATTGAAGTCAGAACGTAACGGCAGACGAAATGCCGCTAAGCATTTCGCCCGGCGTGCTAACGTTTCTGCTAGCTCGCCGCCTTAGGATGAATAAAATATTAATCAGCTATATAGACTGAGTGTCGGATAGGGAAAAATAGAGGTGAAAATGCGCGCTAGATTAGGCAGCTCCGAATGAGAAACCAGTCTGAATCAACAGCGTCGTTGTGGAAATAAAGTAGTGGTGTAGAATATATTACATAAATGTTGAACAGATAAAATCTGAACTCGAGATTTAACTTTTGGCTTGGTATTGAACATATACATTGAATCTGTAAGTAAATCGTCATAACGGAATTCTGATCACTATAAAATTAATAGTAAAGTAAAATAGGTCATGTAGCGTTTTAACTATAAATAGAAGTGTATTTTGGGAAAATTCGCTGCTGCAGCAACACTTTCTGATGAACACTCTACTAAATTGCTTAACCCCTGTAGCTATATCTATATTGCTTCTTGCCAAGTCGTTTTACTTCTGCTTGTAATCATTTAAAAGACTTATAGTTCAATATTCCATCTCAACTCATTTTAGAGAAAAAAAATTACCATTTAAGTCGGACACGAACTAACGCCTGGTAGACTGTTACCTGAATAGTTTCTAGAACCTAAAGAAACAACATATTTCCACTGCACAAAGGGCACAAATATAGGGAATGTGCAGTATTTTTCATTTTATTATAATGACGGTGAGGGAGAATTCATTTTAATCCATATCGCCTCGTAAGTAGGGGTCAGTTTTATTGTAATTTTTTTTTCTGTTATCAGTTTTCTCTTAGCTTAACGTGCATGACTGCAAGTAAATCTGCTGTAGGTCATTTACGATGCTAATTGGCAGTTCATCTCCAGAGATATTTACAGATAACCTACTGCTATTAGTAAACTGAAGATATTTAGCTTTCTTATTGGATACGAAGAAGGATATTTTTATGCCACATACCTCTATATTAGAATTTGCATGCTGTTTCTGGAACAGAAATGAAATTAATGAAGGGCATAGCAGGGAAGTTAAATATCTAGTGCTTGGAGCATTACTTTATAAAAAAAAAATACGACAACTTGACGAATACAAAAATCTTATTAGTTTAAATTATATGACGTCAATACATGCTGTATCTTCAAACATCTAAAACTTGTTTATACCTTGCCTTTTCTAAATACATCTCATTTATATATCAATGAAACAGAGACTGTTTTTCTTTACAGAAACCGAGAAATGCTGCCATGAATTTATGCTGGATAAATCTCCAGATACTTGTGTGTCTGAATTTTTTTTTTATTATAGCGTTAGTTAAATACTTGTAAATGCTAGTATTAATATTTTACATAGGTATCGGGGGTGTTGAAAAATACGTAGCTTCAGTGTGGTTTGTTCTGCTTGAACTTAGTTTATCAAACTAAGACGTTCGGCAAGATAGTAATCTATACGTAATCGATAAGGAGATCACACAATATTGTAAGCTAAATTTTTGTCAAAAGATCTTGACATCTCATTGATTTATCCTATTGAAGTAAGAAAACTAATATGGATTTCTGATTTAATCTTATCTTTGAAGCCTTAACATTGAATTGGAAACTAGATTTGTGCATTGTAAGCCAAAAGACAAGTGAAATTTAACTATAATGATGTCACATCAAAACATTATGTCTAGAGGCAAACACTCATCATATCTGAAAATACGAAATAGAAAGATTCAGATATAAGGAGCTGGGAAGAACCAGCCAATATGGTTTGATAGGAAGCTGACACAAGGTCGTTTAACCTGCAAAACGTAGCAGCTAAATCTCTAAAAATTACGCCAGACCATTTATAATAACTCTATATCGAAACATTTAATTTCTTATATGCAAATGATGGAATTATCACAAATGAAACTCATAGTTTTTTTTTTTCGACTACAACTTATCTGTGAATACACAACACAGATAGTTTGCTGAGAATCAATAAGGCAAGACAATTGCATAGGTATTAACCATGATAGATATAACAGCCGCATTGTCATCATAAATTAGGAAGAGAATCAGTAGAAAACATAGTATGAAATACATAGCAAAAAGGACAATATGTATACATATATATATATATATATATATATATATATATATATACATTATTTACATATTTACATTTGACGGATATTTGTCCTCATCTTGTTTGTTGTGAACAACGTTTCGGCTGAAATACCCTCCAGCCTTCATCAGGTGTCTTGGGGAAATTTCTAACCTGGGTTCTCATCCCAAATGTATTTTTCCATGTTGCTCTTATTATAATAATAATAATTATTATTATTACTACTACTATTGAGGTCACTGCCTGGAATCGAACTCGGAATCTTGGAGTTAATAGCCCGCGCTCTTAACCACTACGCCGTCAAATGTGAATAATGTAAATAATGTACATAATTCCTCATCTCTTAAATTATATATATACATATACATATATATATATATATATGTGTGTGTGTGTGTGTGTGTGTGTTAAATCTCTGAACGAGGTATAAACAGTAACTGCACGAGCGTCCAATAACACTGTACTTATTCTACGTCCTCGCGTTGTTGCTTTTCCGTGTCTTTTCTTGCTCGTTCATGTTTGGATTCAGTATATATATATATATATATATATATATATATATATTATCATGGTGTTGGATAAATAATTTAACGAAGCAGGGGCAAAGAACGTATTCATTACTGTGAACTGCTTACTCTGATGTGCTGATAGTTCTTTATTTTATAGCAATATTCCAATCCACTTTTAGTCACTTGTGGCGTAGTCGGAATTCTTCCACAACATCTCTTCTTTTTAGAATTAGTCTCCCCTAACTTCTCCATTGTTTGGGTGTTGGTATCTCAAACGTGTCTTGCAAAAACTTCCATGGAGGTTTGTTTTCTTGTGATTGTTTTTTTTTTTTTTCTTTCTGTGAATCGTTTTTAAGTTGGTTAATTTATCTTTTATGTTCGACAGTTCCTCTTTTTACAGGAATAACATTCTTCCATTTTGTTTAACAATTACACCGTCCTCACAGCTTTCTTTACCATATTTTTAACTTCACCTAACTTGAAGAATTTTGAAACATTTTTGCTATTCGCCTGTTTTCTATTTTCACTCGGTATCATCAAATATGAACCTAAATATATCAAATATGAATATGATAATTTATTTAAATCCATTAGATAAAGGATCGACTTGCTAGAAACAGCAGCCTAAAATCTGCACATGTACATAGGATACGAAATACACATTCGTCCGCAAGAAAAAATGTCCGTAATAGTATTCCGTAGATAATGACTTGCTTGAAATAGCAGCGAAAAATAACTATGCATGTACAATACAATGCTTCTCCAATGTATGACCATTGGAGAATTCATTAGCGATAGTCTATTCTTTGTTTGATTTTCGGGGTAAGCGCGAACGCAGACCCCACACTTAGAAATAGCGCACCCGAATCGCCCACATTTGAGGCGATCGCAAAGGTCAACCCAACCGAGTGCAATGGAAGGGCCTCACTCTGGGAGAACCACCTTGCTGATCACGGTTTACCCCTGTGCCAGGTAAGTATGCTTTTTCACATGGACAATTTCTATATATCCCTTTACTATTCAATACATTCGATGATCTTATAGCAACAACATTTACAATTAATTTATTTATACATCTCAAAAACAAAATAACTCTCATTTTATTTTACTTATACAATTAATTATAACATTTTCGTTACATACTACTTACTTAATTTACTTTATTTACCTAGATTTTAGAAATTTAATTATTCTAATCTCTTTAAAAACTCATTCTCTGCTTGTATATGGCAGTCTTCAAGGGAGATAATTCATAACTTAAATTACGACAAATCTTTTCTCTTGTTTTTTTTTTCTGCTTATTCGTTTATTGGAAATGATGGAAGGAAGGTTTTTAAGAAAAAACTTTTGAAAATTTTCAGCCACTGGATAAATCCCAGCAAGGACCTTGTCATGTTCTCCAATATTTTAAAAAGCTTGCTCGCCATCATTTACAAGGCCCTGGTATGTATATGTAACGGTCGGGTTTTAATTAGTGTAGTTACCAATTGTAATGGTAAGATTGATTAGGTACACAATAATATGTAATATGCGAGACAGCAGTTGTAACGATAAAAATTTGTTGTTATAATTGCATGTTGTAAGATGCGAAAGATGAACAATGCATAAAGTTTTAAGAAAGTATTTATATACCGTTATGTTGAAAAATACCATACCTCGACGGGCAGGTTATAACATCCGAGAGCATGCGAAAGAAAGATGTGATAGAATGTTTTTGCTATTCTCCTGTTTTCTATTTTCACTCGGTATCATCTTATCTAAAACGGATCTGATGCTTCTGCGGCGGACATTCCAGGTGGGGTATTCGTATTAGGTGCTACTCGGTACACTCATAGAAATTGTTGAACGCACGGTTGTCCATTACTTCATTGTTCGCCTTTTTCAACGCCCTCTTAGAATTGTCAACAAAGCGAACCGCTTGTCCATTTGACCAAGGATGATACGGTGGAGTGGTCACGTGTTCGACAACGAACTTTTACAAAATTTTCTGAACTTGTCTAAGGTAAATTAGGTTCCATTATCAGACACAATGGTATCAGGAACACCATATCTGGCTAACAATTCGTGTAAAATACGAACTGTAACCGCAGATGTTGGCTTTTTATACTTACGCACTTCAGGCCACTTTGAAAAACTATCTACCATAAAAATTCATTAGCGATAGTCTATTCTTTGTTTGATTTACGGGGTGAGCGCGAACGCAGACCCCACACTTAGAAATAGCGCACCCGAATCGCCCACATTAGGGACGATCGCAAAGGTCAACCCAACCGGAGTGCAATGGAAGGGCCTCACTCTGGAAGAACCACCTTGCTGATCACGGTTTACCCCTGTGCCAGGTAAGTATGCTTTTCCTCGTGGACAATTTCTATATATCCCTTTACTATTCAATACATTCGATGATCTTATAGCAACAACATTTACAATTAATTTATTTATACATCTCAAAAACAAAATAACTCTCATTTTATTTTACTTATATAATTAATTAAAACATTTTCGTTACATACTACTTACTTAATTTACTTTATTTACCTAGATTTTAGAAATTTAATTATTCTAATCTCTTTAGAAACTCATTCTCTGCCTGTATATGGCAGTCTTCAAGGGAGATAATTCAGAACTTTTAAACTATGACAAATCTTTTCTCTTGTTTTTTTTTGTTTTTTTTTCCTGCTTTTTCGTTTATTGGAAATGATGGAAGGAAGGATTTTATGAAAAAACTTTTAAAAATTTTAAGCCATTGGATAAATCCCAGCAATGACCTTGTTATGTTCTCCAATATTTGAAAAATCTTGCTCACCATCATTTACAAGGCCCTGGTATGTATATGTAACGGTAAATTTTCTGAACTTGTCTAAGGTAAATTAGGTTCCATTATCAGACACAATGTTATCAGGAACACCATATCTGGCGAACAATTCGTGTAAAATACGTACTGTAACCGCAGATGTTGGCATTTTATACTTATGCACTTCAGGCCACTTTGAAAAACTGTCCACCATAAAAAGTTAATATAAACCCTTAAGTGGACCTGCGTAATCAACATGCAGTCTGGACCATGGAATATTTGTTTTTGGCAGCGGTTGCCATTTAGTGGGAGGTACTTTTGCAGCTTGGGCACACCTTCTGCATGCTTTCACTAGTTCTTCAATGTCACGGTCCAATGTTGGCCAATATACATAACTTTCAATTAAACGATTTCATTCTCGAAATCCCTGGGTAACCAATGTGAAATTCTTATAACAATCGCTTCTGTAGTGTAGCTGGTACTACGACACTTTGTGCTTACATCAACACATTGTCACACATTAAGAATGGGTTCGCATTGGTGTTGCTCATATTTTTATCTCTTTTAGTCCGCAGCAGCTCTTTTATTTTTTAATGAATTTATCGTTTTCCGATTTTAATTTTATATCTTGTAACGTAACTGGCAGTTCACGTATGATGTTACACAAAACATCATTAATTTCATTTTCCGTTCGCAACGCAGCAATCACGTCATCTTCAAATGCTTCAGCACTTTTTGAAATCAGTCTTGATAAACAATCAGCATGACTTAATTTCTTAGATTGTATATACTCAATCTTAAAATCATAGTTCCATAATATAGTACACCAGAGTGGCAGCCTATTAGCAGTATGGGTAGGGATTCCTTTCTTCGACCCATATATAAATAATAACGAACAATGATGAGTCTGTAGTCGAAAATTCCTACCGTGTAAAAATCTATGAAACTTTTTTGCGGCAAAAATAATCGCTAAACCCTCTTTTACGATTTAGCAGTAAGTTTTTTTTTTTCTGCTGATATCAGTGTAAGTGAGGCATGAACTACCGCCCTCATTTTTATTTATCTTTTTTTATGCGCCCTTTTCAAGCCTAGCCAGGCTCATGGGCCCGGTTTCCCGGTTTCTATGGTGAATATTTTCCTCTAGCTTGACGGGACGCCAGTCCACCGCAGCGTTACTCAAGAAACAAGAAGAAAGAGTGGAGAGAAAGTTGGGGCGAAAGAGTACAACAGGGGTCGCCGCCACCCACTGCCGGAACCTCGTGGAGCTTTAGGTGTTTTCGCTCAATAAACACACACAATGCTCGGTCTGGGAATCGAAACTGCGAATCTCCGCCCGCGAGTCCGCTGCCCTAACCATTAGACCATTGCGCCTCCACCCCGCCTTCATTTTACCATCTTTATATTCATATAGCATTACTGCTCCCATCCCATACTCAGAGGCATCTAAAGTTACAATAATCTCCACTGCAGAAACGAAGTGTGCTGAAACCAAATCAGATGTTAATCTTTTTTTTTTAATTTCCTTGAACACCTGATAATTTTCAGACCTGGTCCACCTTATATCTTGTCTTAGCAGATTATTCAATAGAGCTCATACGGTGTGCATATTTGGAATATAATTTTCGTCTCAAAAATGCTTGTAAGGTCGTTATATTTTTCGGCCTTTAGCATATTTTTAATTGCATCTGTCTTCGATGGCTCTTGTCAACGTTCATTTCTGCCAATGATTTTTCCTACATATTTTATTTTCAATAAGAAAAAATCACACTTTCCTTCACTCATAGTCCCTAATTTTTTTGAACACATATTTTACGTTATCTACCTGTTGGTCTCGGGATTCACTGTTTATGAGTAAATCATCCAGATATGGAATTGCGAATTCACAGTCCGCTAAAATTGCAGCGATAATCTGTTGAAAAATCGCCAGGCGACTTTTAAGCCAAATGATAACTTATATGTGTCAATTGTTAGGTATTTAGAACGTGCATCGTCTACACTAATCTGTAGGTACGCGTCAGAGAGATCCAATTTAGAAAATACCTTGCCTCCGTTGAATTTCTCAAATATGTCCTCCGCAGAAGCAGATAGTTGAACACTTGAAGACATTCGTTTCAGCCAGTCAAAAAATCAGCACACACTCTGATTTTATTATTCTTTTTTTTTTTTTTTACGTACACAGTTGGTGATGCCCATTGACTATATTTGACTTTTGGAATAACTCCAGTTTTTTTCTCGTCTCTCTAACTCTAAATTTATCTTTTATAACGCTACAACAAAAGGTACAGTTCGTTTTGGTTTAAATACCTGTATGGCATTTTCTTTTACTTCAAACTTCGCCTTTGTTTTGGTGCACAAATCTAATCTATCGGACAGAACTTTAGCAGAACTTGGTTGAGATGTGTATACATGAATGATGAACAGAAAGAACACTGCGGTGAACTGCAGGTGGTGTTGTTTGAAATAGGTGCATGCTGTCTGTCTCTGTACCTCTGTTAACTTCAAAAATTCCTGCTAACTTATATAGCGTCACATGCTATAATCTATACACAAGGGTGAGGAAATTTTATGTCTTCAATAACTTTACCTGGCACATGTGCGTCGTAAATAGAGTAAAATACTTTACTAAGAAGAAAGGAATTCCGATGAAATATTTTACTTCCTGGGTGGCTTTTATTTTCTAAAAGGGTTGATACTCTTCAATGATGATTTATATCGAAGATACAAAATATAGCATTGACAGTGTAGAAGCATTAACCAGTTTTATCCTTTATACCCTTCCCTAAAACGCAGCAATAAATATCAACGTGATATATTTTAATACTGCAACAATACAAGTGAGGAAAAATTTCTTGCGGTTATACAGCCAAAATAGAGCACTATTAAATTAGGATATAACGGGCTACAATTTAAAGACGAATGTCACACGCGCATATGTAAGCATATATTTATGTGGATATGTGTTTGTGAGTATACACATATACATATCCACACACATGTACATATATATACATACATGTGTATACACAAACAGAAACATGTCCACGCGCGCACACACACATATATATACATGTACGGATATATATGTGCATACGTGTATACTTACATATATGTATTTACATGTTATGTATGTATGATCTTTTTCTGTTTTCAAGTCTTTAAATTCTTCCTTTGAAGATACAAACCTCCGTCGCTGGAAAGTAGATAACGAAAACAATTTGACATTTTAAACGTGAGAAACATCTTGCATAGTTTTACTTTTCTGCTTAAAGACTGTATTTGTAAATGTAAGTCGGCTAATTTCTTTTTCTAAAAAGCCAAGCTTATCGAGACTGAGAGTTAGGCATTTACTTACAAGATCAAAAGCACTAATGTATGTATTCACATAGTGTAGTGCGATTTTTGTCTGTGCGATTTTTGTCTGTGCGATTATGTTGAAGTAAAAAAGAGAATGCCATGTATTTCTTTCTAGTTTTGCGTTCTTGGTAAAAATCTCAAAAGTTTTCCCTTTTAGCTACCGATAATTAATGTAAAAATCACCTTTCCACTACTGGCGCAAGGCCTGCAATTTGGGCGGGAGTAGGGGCTTACATAGACCCTATTTTTCAATTGGTTTCCATTTTATTGACCCTGAAGGAATGAATAATAAACATGGCCTTGGTGGAATTTGAACTCATAACGTAAAACCCGAAAAAATAGGGACCTAGTACTTTCTCCGAAAAGATGCCTGTCCTCAGAAACATGTCCCTGAATGCAGGCTTGGCTAGGTGGAGGTGCTTGCTTGTCTCCCCCTCACAAACATAGGGACACAGGAAATGTGTCAAGGCCGACAGGAAGCGGTCCAGCTTCCTAAGGCTAATTAGCAGCAGTATGATTCCTTTACCGGGACTGTCACATTAAGTTGGCAGTATACAACTGCTTTAAATATATAAAGGAATAAAAAAAATGGGACAAGAACGCAAGCCATCCAGACAGATGATACAAAAAAGGGACAAGAAAAAACAAGAACGGGTCATTCGGAGTTTTCTTTCCTCTGTCGAGTTCCAGATTATCTTTGCAATTTCGGCTGGTTATACTTGAGATTGCTCCAATCTGGCCAGCCGCAAGGAAGAACTAAACTAAGAGCACTTGATTCCTCGGAAGAAAGCAGCGAATGTATACGAAAACATGGACGGAAAAAGGGGAGAAATGGCACACAAATACAAATGCATATAATAGAACATTAATAACAGGTGCCATTCGACTAAGGACGAATTAAATTAAGCTGGTGCGTATGGAAGTGACGCCTTACGGCTGAGACATAAGAAATGACAGGCATGCGGAGGAATATAGATGTTGCACGCATGGTAGTCGAACCAAGAAACAAAGGTTAGACTTGGCCGAACACCGGAAACGCGGAGAGAGAGGAGAGTGGTAGAGGCAGAGGTATAGAAGAATTAAGGAGGGACGAGAGAAAATGAAAAGGGACAGAGTGAAGTGAAAGAGGAGAGAAGGTGATAATGAAGAGAAAACCAGGAAATGTGAGAGAGGGGAACGAAAGAAGAGTGGAAAGAACGAAGTAAGTGTGAAGAGGCTGATAGAAAGAAAGAAAGAATGAAAGAATAAGAGAGTCATATATATATATTCGCCATGATAGATCGCTGACCACTACACACATTTTTTCTCTCCTTTTTTTTTCTCTCCTTGTTTCTTACTGTGTTCGTTTCTGTGGGAGAGCGTAAGCTCGACACGTTAAAAACTTTTTCAATTCCCGAGCGTTATACTAATGCATCTCTTTGTTTTCTATACCACCTGTTTTCGTCTGTTTTTTTTTTACTTTGTGAATTCTCCCTATATATATATATATATATATATATATATATATATATATATATATATATATATATATATATATATATATATATATAAACAATAAAATGTTTCAGAAGTGTGTGAGAACTGATTAATTTAATCAAAGTATGATTCATGTTCATTTATGACGTTTATCTAAAGTTTCTTTTTTAAAAAATCCTGTTTTGTTGTGATAAACTGTCCGAATGCTTCAATTACCTCTTCTCTATTTAAGAATGTCTTATTGCTTATGAAAAGCTCAAACCGCTTAAATAAGCGATCAGTAGGAGACATATTAGGGGAATAGGGAGGATGTTGCAAAATCTTATAATTCAGGCTTGCAACGTTTGGACCGTAGCTTGGGGAGTGTAAGGACGTTCATAGTCTGGGTTGCTTCTTTTTTCAAATTCCCATGCATAGAATCAATTTTCTGGCAATGCGTTGTTGCTGTTACCGTGTTTTGCTTGTTTCAAAAATGAATAATGAATAACTCCCTTCGCAGACTACCATACAGTTACCACTAACATTTTAGGGTTCAATGGTGGGTTTGGGTAGTGTTTAGACGACTCTCGTGCATGTAATTGCTGTCCTGTTCTCCAGCTGTTGTCAAAGAGTATCGATTTCTCATCAAAAGTAATGAGTTGATACAAAAATGGTCTTCTTCCAGTCGTGAAAGCAATAAGGAGCACACTTTGAGGTGTCTGTTTTATTAAAATCTCGTTCAGTTTATGTGGAACAAACCTGTCTGTTTTCTTGACTTTTCCAATTTTTCACAGGTGTCCAAAAACAGTTGCACGAGATGTTTGGAGTTCTAATGAAAATTTTCGAACCTTTGTTCTCGGAGTTTGTTCAACCAAAGCATTTAATCCATCATGCTGAATAACTGATTTTGGCCTACACCTTGGTTTATTTTATCTTGAACGAGAGATTTGGAACCATCTCTGCACAGTTCCGATGTCAACAAAACCAATACCAAAGGCCCGCTTGATATTCCGTAGAGATTCTGCGGCAGAGTGACCCAGTTTCTACTCATACGAGAAAATCACTCAGCATAGTTTGGTTGTTATAATTTTCAAAAGGTCTATCGGTACGAATTTTGTATACGGATATTGTTTGGAAATAAAAGGAGTTCAGATTAAATGCAAGGTGTACATAATTGAGTTTTTAAATGACTGAAATAACAAGTAATTAAAAATGCGACATTTCATGTGAAACAGCCTAATATATATATGCATATAATAATATAAATAATATATAAATATATGCATATATCCATACAAATTTATTTATTTATTTATTTATGTGTTTCAGCCAAGTGGCTGCGGTCATGCTGGTGCATACCTACATCTATATATATATATATGTATATATACATGAGTGCGTGTGAGTATGCGTGTGTGAGTGTGTGTGCGTGCGGGTGTGTGGGGGTGCATGTGCGTATGTGTACGTATGTTTAGAAGGAGGTATTTAGTGACAGATATAGAAATACTCTCTTCGATACTTAGTAGTTAAAGTTTCGACAAATTTTCATACATACCCAACACGTTACACCTCTACTAGATTTATTTTTAGGCTTTACTATAAAAACAGACTGTTGCAGTTAAATTTTGTATTATCTGCTGTTTCAACTCCTACTAAACTACTTCGCTGTCAGTATTCTATTAAAGTAATTTCAAAATTTCTCACTCCAATGTATTTGATTATTATTAATTACTTTGATATATTTGGCGAGTAAGTTAGATTCCCGATGCACATTAAATTTTCTGTAGTTCTATAGCAACAAAGTGACTCTGTTCATAGAGAATTCAACATAAAGTAGCCAATTTTCTCTGAATATGGTGAATATATAAGTCTTGTTCATTCACATGTCTCCGATCCGTCTAGCTGAAGCAGGTGTGATGTCTATGATTAGGTTAAGAGTGAATACATATATTAGCACATTCCATTCGTCTCAATCATTATACATCACTCGATTCCATAATATAAGAAACATTTATTCCCTTTTAGTCGAAATTTTCAATAATTTTCTTTCTGCCCGAGGTACTTATCTGCTTTTAGAAACTGAGTGTCCATTTCTGCAATATCTTCATATTTATAGGCAGGTATGTTACACACACACGCACACATACAGTAATGATATGCATATGTATGTGTGTGTGTGTGTGTATATATATAGATATACATGTATGTATACATGTAAGTATATATACTTGTATATATGTGTGTGTGTGTTTCTCTCTCTCTCTATATATATATATATATATATATTTATATTTATATATATATATATATATATATATATATATATATATATATATATATATATATATATATGTATATGCATATAATCATACTGTATGCACACATGCATGTGCATATGGATACACAGACATATAGACATATAACACGGAAATAAGTTAAGAGAATAACTACAAGTGGCCAAGGGCTTGTATTTGAACAACAAAGGACGAGTAAGGTTATATTAAATAACATTGACGATAAATTCTAGATTTAGTGAAATTATATCCGCTTTTAAAGTAGATAGACCGTCTACTGAGTGGAAATGTGTAACATCTCCGAAAAGGAGCGGGAGATACTGTGAGGAATCAAGAATTCTCCAAGGACACAAAGTAATAAGAAGAATAAACGTCTATGCTATGTATTTTCCTTTGTTGTCTCTCAATACATACATACATATATATATATATATATATATATATATATATATATATATATATATATATATATATTCGTATCTAACTATTTTTCTGTCTGACTGTATCGATTTATATATTCATTTCTTTATTTTGCAGAACTATATGAAAGTTAATCTTATTATATGCACATAATTAACAACTTCCGTATGAATGTTCCTGCTTAAGTACTTGTGAAGCTTTGCATTACGTTCTCAATAGACTCCAGTGGTAATACAATTTCAAATAGATGGCTTGAATAGACTTACGTAATAATGCATTATTGATTTTTATCTTCTGTTTTCCTATTATTTCACTTTTTAATATTATTCAGTATTCTTTTTTTTTATGAAGTTTCGTTAAATTTTTAGTGACATAAATTCAAGAATAATATAAAAATCACACAGAGAACATTTTTAATTTAATTTTCTTTCTTTAGCAGGGAAATGTTTTTGACCTAAGGTAGCCCCTTGTCCAGCAGACCCAGAGTCAAAGTCGTATAATCTTACGTAATTCTTGTTTATGACTGTAAATCATATTTTTCCATAGAGATGCTGATGAAACATCCAGCAAATTAAATGCCATCGACGATGCGGGCATGTAAATTCATTGCGTAAAATATTTCGTACGATAAACCAAATAGTAATTTTATTGATTATACCGCAAACGAGCAGTCCTTAAAATATGATTCTTGTTCAATCATTACTTTCTACTTCAGGCAATTATCTCCAGTTGACGCTAAACGGAGACTAAACGTTTTATTCCTAGGTTGACCTTAACATTTCTTATTATTAATCTTTTCGCACTGTAGCAGGGAAAGTAGCAGAACATTAATTCTATGACAAAAATATTGCCTTTAAAAGAGAACGCAAGCGACGTTAGATGCCACTTTAGAATATAACACAGAATCTGATAAAGATTATATTCACCACGATTACAGTTTGGGAGTGGTGTAATGCAATTAGAAAACTATAAATCGTTTAATATCTACTCTAAGGCTACAAAATATCTACTAAATATCAAAGAAGACTATTACAATGCGCTACAAGAATCAAGTAAATGACTGTTTTCTCTGTTCAGGAAAGCAAAAAAAAAAAATACATATATATATATATTTATAAATAGGTTGCAATGAGACACAGGTATGACGAAAATTTATAGAAAAACAAAAAGTGTGGAAAGGCTGAAATATGAGCTAAAAGGAGGCTACAAAATCGTTTGGTAAAATAATGACGAGAAAAACTAAAGAAGAAATGTAGCCAGAGGGAAAGTGTATGCCCTTCTTAGCCAGTAGATTGCTGTATCAAGTTGATCCTTTTGTTTTTAATCTTGAAATTTGCACTATCGTTTGGAATAGGGTTGAATTTCTAATATTAATGCATTTGAAAATATCATCATTAGCATTGTGTATACCATTCTATAACAATTGAATTTGCATTGCAATATCTGCATCTCGAGAATTTTTCTGTTAATCCAATTTAATCAAAATAATAGATGATTAATTATTATTCTCGACTAAGAACAAAACACTGGATTTCAGATAAAGAAAAACTAAGAGCAAGAAACAGGTTAATATTTTTATACTAATTTACATTCCTCAGCACTGAAAATATCTTGCACAGGAACATGTTCAAGGGTATTAGTGGAATTGTGTTAAAGTTGTTTGTATTTCGAAGCGTTATATTTAACTTGGGATAAACCCTATTATGTTACAGAAGACAATGATTGAATCTACCCTGAGTAAAGGCACGATGGGAAATAAAACATATTGAATTTTTAATTCGATATGTAGTGGCATGAAATTTTAATTCTCTAGTATTTTCTGACAAGTTATTGCTGACTACTATATAATACAATGTTAGTGCATTGTGTAGATCATTGGTATATGTTATCGATTAAAAGTTCTTTATCATTTTGATCAACAATACTCTGCTTGAATTGTTTATGGTGACCGTTAAATTTTAAGTGAGATGCAGACTCAATGCACCGAATATAACCAGTTTGACCAACACAAAATTATAGCCACATTATGGATGTCAACATTCAGCATTCTATACATTTCATTTTTTAACTCAATGTCTAACACTTGTCTTTGAAATTAGGTGAGATTATCTCTCTGGAAGTCAGTTTTATTCCGAGTAAACGTTTGAGTTTGGCTTCAGCCTCAACAAGTATCGAATAATACTGAAATGTTATGTTCCTGCAATGTCTTGAACATTTTATTTCCGAAATATTTTGATGTACATGTAATTCCTTCCAATTGACACAATATACAAAACCTGATGCCGCATAATGTATCGGAAATAAAATGTATATTCAATAATAAAGGTTACATGTTCTTATTGGTTGTTTAACGGAAGTTATTAGACACTATATTCATGGATGTTTTGAAAATTTCGCCTATATTTGATATTTCGTATCTACATACAAAATACCCGTTTATGCACGCAAGATTATGTGCTTGAATCTACAATTGCATTTATGTCAGTACATATTGCACACACACACACACACACACACACACATACGCACGCACGCCCACACGCACACACACACACACATACACACATTCACATTCACATACACACACACTCTCGCACAGACACTCATACGCACACACACAGACAATCACACGTACACGCACGTGTAATATGAATGAAGTAATAAATGTAGTAGACAACTTCTCACTCCCATCAATATCTACCTCCCACCACCATATGTCATAAAATATTCAATTGCAGCACTGTAAAAGTTAGTTATATTTGCCTCTCCTAAACAGTTTGCATATACTTAGCTGCAAACACATTAGTACATTTTCCAACAGCAACGATTATGTAACGTTAAATCCCCGACCACTGTCCACTAAACAGAAGTGCATCGAGGAAATGCTGATGTGCAAACCTATCATTCCCGATGTCGACAGTACATTAAAAACTTAGATTAGATTAACAGGCAATGCGTTCAAAGGATTATTTACACAACAAAGTCTTCCTTTCGAAACAGAAAACAACTGCAATGAAGCCTGTGGGACGGCAGTAGGATCAATCCAGATGTAAACTGGAGTATCTTCGAAAAAAGAAAATAAATGAATAAATAAATAAGTGGCTTCCATTTTTTAATAAACACATGCACAGTTACGCAATAAATATTATCGCTCTCTCTCCCTCGGTCCCTCTATTCTCTCTCTCCTTCTCTACCTATGTCTCTCCATATATATATATATATATATATATATATATATATATATATATATATATATATATATAACACCTAGTTCACCCTAACTGAAACACCATCATTACCAATAAATACTATTGTTTTACAAACACACGTTCACAACTATATCATGCATATTTGTATATATGTATATATATATACTCATAAAGGTATTTTTTTTAATATATACATTACGAAAACGCCCACACCTGAGTTTGTCAAGGGCTCGACCGACACTTTGGAATGTAACTCCTTTCTGGTAAATTTTCTCCTGATGAAATATCTAACTAACTAATTTCAATATGAAATTTTTTATTAATTTAATTTGATTTCTCTAATTGAATCAACTGAATATGGAAACAGCTGTAGAGATAAGAATTTCATATATTGATTTGAATATCTTTGAATAAACTGATGTTCATATGTCAATATTCTTCTATTTCTCATTCGTAAATATTTTAAATACCCATATCCATCAATGAAGATGTAACATATTTAGTTTTTCACTGAACACTGGTATAAACCGGAGAACTAGGTTGCAAGCATCCCTTAAAGAATTATAGTTCCTTGACATGATTAAATTACATATATATATATATACTTATATATATATATATATATATATATATATATATATATATATATATATATATATATATATATATATATATATATATATATATATATATATATATAATAAACAAAATTAAGGGATCAGCAACAGGTTGCTTCACCACATACCGAAGTTCAGAAATAGCAGCTAAAAAGGCTGAAACTCCAACAGATAGCAGTTACCCGCAACTCACATAGGCAAAACAAGAAGAAAAATAATGAACTAAACTAGCCATAGTTAATCATAGACATGTTTCCGGTTTAGAAGAAGAAAAACTCTTCATTACCTCATCGGTATGATATTCCTGTTGTAAATTCGACGATACTGGCAAATGTGCATGCATGATCTAGCGCCATCATGGCAGTCGACACATTTTGAAAGTATCTCCAAATCTACATAGGCGAGCCAGCCCATCATCTTCCCTCACGGATGGACATCTACATTACAGAAAACATCGAAAATTGTCCGTGGTGTCGCGGGTATAAAATTAAATTTTAAAGGCGTAATTATTGATGAGGTTATATTTTGCTGTAAGACTATTAAAGCAAAAGCTTATGTATTAAAAAAATACAAGTAACCCTTTTGGAACGGACTGGATGGAACTGTTCGACTTACGAGATTGTCCGATAAATAATTTTTTGTAAAAATGTAACGGTGTCGTGCACCAGTTCAAATACAGAGTCAGAAAAATTAAAATAAGAATCTATATATATACGTAACATATGGTATAATTACAAACAGGGCAAATTGTAACCATTTCTTCGCAGACTGAAAAAAGAAAATGAACAAACTTAACCGACTTTCGAAGCTGAATGGGTTCACATCAGAGGTATCCATATCATTTTGACAATCTCCAGAGAAACAAGCAACCAAACTGGTTATATACTGAACAAAAGCAGCAGTTACTTTATGAAGGATTTCCTAATTTGCATACCAAAAGTGTTTAACACTCTATAAATACCAGCGGCCTGTCAATGGGGATCTTAATCCAAACAGTATCAAGGTATGATATAATATATACGTGACATATGGTATAATTACAAACAGAGCAAATTTTAGCCATTTCTCCGGAGACTGAAAAACGACGAACAAACTTAATCGATTTTCTAACCTTGTTGGGTTCTCATCAAAGGCGTCCACATCATTTTGACAATCTCCAGAGAAACAAGCAACCAAACTGTTTATATATATATATATATATATATATATATATATATATATATATATATATATATAGATAGATAGATAGATAGATAGATAGATAGATAGACAGATAGATAGATAGATATTGTATAGGAATCGCTGCTTGAGTAACTGTGTTGGTTCGTTTACGTCCCATATCTTAGTGATTCGGCTAAAGAATAAGTACCAGACTTAAAACAAAATAAGTACTTCCATCGATCTGTTCGACTGAAGCCTCCAAGGCATTGCCCCTGCATGGCTGTACTCCAATCACTGAATTAAGAAATGAAATGTCTGTGGACGTATTTTTACAGCCTTCATATTTTATATGAAGCTGGCACTATTTAGCAATATAAATTATGTACGTATCTTCACCAATATGCTGTTAACTACGCTTCTCTCTCTCTCTCTCTCTCTCTCTCTCTCTCTCTCTCTCTCTCTCTCTCTCCCTCTCCCTCTCTATCTCTCTCTCTCTCCCTCTCTATCTCACTCTTTCTCTCTCTTTCTTTCTCAATCATACATTTATTGAAGCAGACATCCAATGAGTCACTTGTGTACCGATATTGATCGTTTTATCATGTAGTAAATTGAATTAATTTGTAATTGGCATATTGTATAGTATATTCCAATTGTCAGTTTCTCTAATTTAAAAATATGTGCACATGCTTCTACATATTCGTTTGTCTCAGTGCATATGTTCGCATGAATGTTTTCAGTTCTCGGTACTTTTGTTGTTGTTGTATTTTACCTCCACATCGACTCAAGAGTAGAACACAGTACTGACTTATAAAAGCGTTTAATAATACTTTACAGTATATTATGATTGCATAACGAAATACCGCGTTCCTACGAAAGTAGAGGAGCTATTATCGAGGGTACTTTATTTAAAGTTACGCAATATCTGTATATTTATGACTATAACATCGAATAAATTCTTTATGCAAGATATAGTATGCTTCCAAAAAATATTTGACTGCTATTTCAAGCAGGTTAGATTAGATGAATGCATAACGCTCTCCTTGTTGTCCCTGCCCCTGCCTCGTTGGCCCGTTTTATAAGTATATTTAAGAATAATTTGAGACAATGACTACATTTCTAGGTTTGCTGAAATATACAAAATGAAGCTATTGCTTTTTATTGTAGAGAAAATGATATCCTGATGATGGCATTGCATTTGAATCGAATAAAATGGTAGAGTAGAACGGAAATGATTTTAAATCTAGACTACAGAATGCATACTTATATCATCAAGATTTGAACTCGGGAGATGGAAATTTTGATCAAAATATCGCAAAGAATATTATTTGATGATGTGGAGTAATCAAAACTTCTAGGAAATTCAAAGGAAAATGTCAGAGCCATAACAACTGAAAGCAAATATGGCAAAAAGAAAAAAACATTAAGTAAATATAATTCACACGTGCAAAAGGAAGAATATCGCGGTTTCGGATTCAGATCATTCACCAGGATACATAGCACAATGTTGGCTCCCGATTCTGGATTTTATCTTACCACAATACTCTTTATAATCTTTTTAGTGTAGTTATTATTGCATTTGTTAGTATTTAATCTAGTTAGTAGTGCAGAACTTATCTGCTGCGGTCGGATGAAACGAACGAACATTCAAATTAATGTTAACGACATTTGAAAAGAGGAGTTTATTAAATTATGAATGTACGTAATATGAAATACATACGGCTGTTACAAGTTTTAAATGTCAAGTGTAAATATCAGAAAGTGATTTAGTATAAAGTTACAATGATGCTAAAACGTTAGAAATCAGTGAAATAATTAAACAAATACAAATAAACAGAGAAATATAAAAGTATGATGGAAATATCTCAGAAGTCAGTGAGTCGGCAGAGACAGAGATTACCAATATTGTCAGATTCTATTTAATGTAAACTTCATTGCAGAAAACTGATAAATTAGTAGTGAATGATATCAGTGTTTTAGTCTCTATATAATTAGTTGAATTGAATATTATAATAATCAATATATGTAACGTATAAACATATGTGTGCGTTTTTGCGTATGTGTTTTTATTTATGTACATATATATATATATATATATATATTTGTGCATGTGTATATTGTTTGTATATACACTGACACAGGTCTAGTACAAGTCTCAAACGCGTTTCTCTCTTTAATTTCTCTTTTAACTGCGCACAACATTATCAGTCATTACATATTAAGGATAACTTCGTGCAACTCTCTCATCATGGATTAAAGTCTTGAAGACCAGTATAAATAAAAAGCTGCACAATCTTTTGTGAATTTCATGGAGAACTCATATGAAACTCTAAAAACGGTCTCACAAATATTAGGATTCTCTTTAGGTGCGGAAAATATTTTTATACAGCTCATTCCAATACATTGAATGCTGCTCATATTTACCAGGTGGTGCCGCTACCGCATAAACTAACATTTCTTGACCGCATTGAAATGAAGGATATTGAAATATTCTACAATATCATAATTCAGCCTAATCACCAAAGGCACTACATCATCCCTCAACGATATCTATCGCTATTACAATGACTCTGTCTTACGCACCCCCCATGATCTCGAAATTTTATTCTCAAAATTTGACTCTCTACATATCATTCACTTCTCGCATTACATGATATTGAGTGGTTAAAAATAGCTATAGGAAAAAGATAGTAAACAACGTTCTGCATTACAAATGAAGATTACATTTAAAGTCTACCTCAGGTTATAAATAGAGAAGAAATTATTTTTTCGGCAAAATTCTGCTCTCCACCGTCTGACTTCATGTCGGTGGATGAACTCCTCTACCAAAGATTCTCTGTTTTCTTATTATAAACTGTCGCATTGTTTATTTTAAACATTTTTTGACACTTAGAGCTGTTGACATTTTGAGCAGGAGTGTTTTGTTAAATATCTTCATATATTTTACAATAGTTTGTTAACAACGAAACGCATTATAATGTATTTTGTGTACTGTCATACAAGTTTTGATTTGCTGCACGCTTCATAGCATACAGACCTTCTTAACGAGTTTGAAACCTACGTACTTTTGTGAAATTGGTTTGAAATAGTTGAGAGTGATTAACGTTTGAAAGATCTAGAACTTAATTATTAAGTAGATGCACTTAAAATAAAAAGATTAGATTTTGTAATCGTGTAGGAATTCAATTTCATTTAAAAATGAAAACATTCCTAGAGACTATCTTGTATAGCGCGTAGAATAACAACTGTTGTTCTACTTGTATTCTTAACTATCTTGCTAGATACACCCACACACTTATCTTTCTTAATTTCCACCACTCCTATTGTGTTTCAACAACCCAACAACCAGAAACAATTCTATTCATTTATCCGGCATATAGTAATCTCGTACGACACTCACAGCAACCCTATTTTCAATACGTTCCCTTGTGGGAAGAGTGTATGAATGCGTGCATTTACACACCTGCATGTATAGATACGTCTGTAGGCATTTAAAAGTGTAAACATATCTTTGTACAGCCCCATTATGTGCTGATTTGTTTTAATCCTCGGATGCATTCCAGTTTACTCTCTCAATCAAGTATATTATGTAATCTATAATTCATTGTACGAAATGTTTACGATTGCTTAAGGACAAACAGAATTTGATTCAAGCTCTGTTTGAATCGTAATTGCTGAAAACAGATCATCGTAAAGTCACACTTCATTAAACAGTGATATTCCCACTCATACACGTACATTAGTATAGCAATTGAATATTCCGATATCTTATTAGCTGCATCCATTCAAATATTAACACTTATTTATTCTTCTGTTGAGAAATTGTCCCAGCGAGATATTTACAAAATTAGTCCGTCGGTCAGTAGTCAACGCACGATATTGCCTCTATGATGCATCCTTGGCAATACTGCTAATTAATCTAACATTTAAATTCCTATTCTGTAGAGTTGTATGTAGGTGGCATTAGCTGATAGCGTTTAACACAACAATATGAAAGCTATATAATTCATGATTGGCATTATTTTGCAGCGACAAATATTGAAATACGAGGTTGGCTGAAAAGTTCATAGGCTGATCAAGATATTCTCAGGGAATGTAACCAAATGAAGTTTAGTTTTCAGCATAGTCCATCTTGCAGTCCACACACTTCTTCTACTGGTGTAGCAGTGCTTGGATCCCATTAGTGAAGAAGCTTTCATCCTGTTTGTCTAAAAAAGTCAAAAAGAGCAGATATCACGTCATTGTCAATACAACACTGCTTCCCAGGCAAGTGTTTTTGTCATATAGGGGAAAAGATGAAAGTTAAAGGAGGCCAAATCATGAGAATAGGGAAGGTGATCAACCAGTTCGAAGCTGCAGTCATGCAAAGCAGCAATTAAAACCAAGGACTTGTGTGCTGATGAAACACGGCCGCTTTCGCTTTCCTGTACTTTGGTCTTGATAGCCTTTCAAAAATGCCTCAGCAAGTTGGTATACTACTGTCCATTGATGCTGTGACCCGTTTGAAGGTAGTCAATAAACACAGATAGATAGATAGATAGATAGATAGATAGATAGATAGATAGATAGATAGATAGATAGATAGATAGATAGATGTATATGAAGATAAATAGACAGATAGATAGATACATAGACAGACAGACAGAGACAGACAGACAAACAGACAGACAAACAGACAGACAAACAGACAGACAAACAGACAGACAAACAGACAGACAAACAGACAGACAGACAGACAGATGGATACATTGATTGATACATAGATGTGTTTATACGCGTGTATTTATGTATGTACGTATATGTATAGAGAGAGGGGGAGGAAGAGATATATGTAATTATAGACATATGCGTTGTTTGTGTGTGTGAACGCACGTATAAACATTTGTGTATGTGTATATCATAATTGGCTTCAAATTTTAGGCACATGGCCAACAGATTTACGTCTTTACGTTCTAACGCTTTTACCAACTCGCTGCCTCGCGCCCATATCATTGCTAATAATGTTACGGAAGTGTGTGTAGAGTTAAGGGTTGGCGTGAATGTTTTCCCAATAATCATTTATTATACCCATGTGTTTATGTGTATGAGCATGTAGTAAGGTGTTCAGTGTGAATTGTATTCTAATGACATCGAAATGGTTGGCAAATGCAAAGATGTCAGAAATAGAAATCCGCTCAGGTGGCTATATTCAGGCATAGAATTATGAATATGGATGTGTTTCTGTCAGTGATAAAGGGAATTATGAGCATCCTATTTGCCGAACAAATAATGGTGAATAGAAATAAAGATAAAATTTAAACACTAATATTCTAGTTAATGAAAGCTTCCATTTGAATTATTGAATGCAGCCGTAGTATTACATTAGAAATATTTTTTGTTCTTATGTGAAATAATTTTCTGCGCTTGGCTGTTGCTTGCATTATGACGCATTGACAGGCTATGAAGATAAAAATGTTACAGTTCCTAAGAAAAAATGTGAACTATAGAGCAAGTCACATTTTGACATCGATTTCTGATATAGGCACACGTCTACATATTTTAGAGCAGTGTATTGCCAATGAGACACACGTCAATGAGACGTACTTCGCAGGTACGTATACATACATAATTACATGCATATATATATATATATGGGAGAATATACAAATAATAACAACAGACGAGGACAGGTGGTGTAAATAACAAAAGTATATATTAGTATGACGCTCGGGAATATATATACATGTTTGTGTGTGTATGTGAGTGCGTGTACCATAAACTTTAGTCGAAACATCTCTAAGTTATCTAAGTTAATATATATATATATATATATATATATATATATATATATGTATGTGTGTAAATGTAAATATATATATGTAAATGTAGATATATATCTATATATATGTATATGTATATATATATATATGTGTGTATATTATATATGTGCGTGTGTGTGCTTGTGTATATATATATATACGGATGACAAATCGATGCAACGTAATGTTAATCCCAGCAATATTGGAATTCAAAAGAAAACGCAAAGTGATTTTACCATATAAAAAATAGGAGTTACTTTAGTTTCAGGATGGACGAACGTTAGTCATATCCAATATTGAGTATTATAAATTCTAATTACTTTCTCAATATTTTAACCCCTGAATCTCAAGCGCTACATCAATTAATCTACTGAGAGATTACTCATCTGAAGGAGGAATAATATGAAAATTCAATGACTGGCGAAAATAGTTACAGTGCACAGATCTAGATTAGGGGAGCGCCTGTAGTTCCTAGAACAACAGTTGTGAGAGGACTGTATTTATATATTTGCATACTATATTTATTTTGCAGTGAAACCCTGTTCATATATAAAGTGCATATCTCAAGCGTTCTTGAGGACGAGTCTCAGTCTTTGCAGCACTGATTTTCATTCTTGCCGAACTCGGCACTCGGCAGGAAACCTATCAGATGAAAATCAATACTACGAAGACTGAGACACACGCCCTCTCAACAGGCTTATGCAATGCACTCTACATGTGAGTGGAGTTACACCGAAGCAGGTGGAGAGGTGCAAGCATCTCAGGGCCGGTCTCACGAGTGATGAAAAGCAGGAAGCTGAATTAAGGAATTGTATGAAGTGGTGCTGTGATGTGCTAGCCTTAGCATTTGGTCATCGGAAGGTCATTAGGCGGTAGATGTAGCCAAACTTACTATCTTCATTTCGTTGTTCATGCCTACTTTTAGCTATGGTCATAAGTCTTGGGTAATGACCGAAAGTATACGATCGCGAATACATGGCACCAAGATGGGGTTCTTTGGTTCACGTCTGTATCTTTACTGATTCACTGCCGAGCGAGAGGCCTTCCCTCAATGGTTCAGCTTCATTTTCGCTGTTACAAGCAGAGTTTTTCGGAAACTGAGGTAAGATAACGTTAGTCACCATCTTCATCACGACTATTATATCTCGACATCTGAAAGTTTTAAACAAGTTTCTATTGCTTAATATGCTGCAGCTTTGTGCTGGCGTGCTGATGCGTGCTGCATGTTTGGAGGCGGGGTGAGGGATATTGTATTGTATCAGTACGTTTTCCAATGGGATTTTCTTTGAGTCTTCGGTTGTATTAGTTTTTATCTTGTGTGCTTTTTGTGTACTTCTTTCGGGTATCGGCCTGCTATGACACATGTGGGTTTTATTCATTTTGTTGGGTATTTACAGAATGAGTTTATTCTTGAATGATTTTGGAAGCGTGTTGCATAGTAGTATGTGTGTGTGTGTGTGTGTGTGTGTGTGTAACTCCTAAATCAATTAGTTTTTAGTATTTATGCTTATCCGTCCGCCATTCTTTTGCTTGGTATTGTTATGGGTTCCGTTAATTATTATTATTATTATTATCACTTTCATTATCATCTTCTTTCAATTCTCTTTCCTTTTCTTGCCGAGTGCCTTCCTGACACCTAGGGAAGAACATGCACTGTATACATTTGTAGGCCATTAAAACAATCACACCAGATTGTTCATTTACAAAGTCATGTGACAGAAAGAAGTGGAGGAAAGACAGAGAAAAAATAAAGAATGTAAAATATAACAGTAAACAAAGAAATTAAAGGGAAAAAAAGGAAAGTAAATTCACAGCCACAACACTCTTCTCAATACGTGTGACAATCCTTTACGCTTCTTGTATGAATGGTAATCCATGGTTCATTCTCAAATAATTTTCAGTTCTTTCACTGGTCATTTCAAGTGTTCCTACAATCACTGGTTTTGTAACCGCCATGAGATGCTATTTTTGCTCTAGCTACTGACATCATCTGTCCACCCTTCTCTCTTGGTTTGGTTTTTCGCTTGGGCAGTGACATAAGGAGAAGGGTCTACCTGACAGAGTTAATTTGGCAGACCACCGTCTCTAATAGTACGCTATTTTTGTTCTCGTATCTTGAGCGCCTCATGCTCATAATTTTAATTTATTTGTTTTCGGAGTTTTATTTCCGAGCATATCTGTTTTATTTTTTCTCTATTGAAAATGAGAAGTGTTACATTTTATATTTATTGTTATTATTATGTGTCTCTTTTAATTTGTTTAAACACTACGTTCTACGTTTTCTTGTGTGGAGGCGCAACGGCCCAGTAGTTAGGGCAGCGGACTCGCGGTCATAGGATCGAGGTTTCGATTCCCAGACCGGGCGTTGTGAGTGTTTATTGGGCGAAAACACCTAAAGCTCCACGAGGCTCCGGC
This sequence comes from Octopus bimaculoides, assembly GCF_046866305.1. NCBI lineage: Eukaryota > Metazoa > Mollusca > Cephalopoda > Octopoda > Octopodidae > Octopus > Octopus bimaculoides. The sequence goes on along the minus strand of NC_142937.1, from coordinate 8,059,691 downwards.
AGGGGATGGTGGCGAACCCTGCTGTACTCTTCTACCACAACTTTCTCTCACTCTTGCTTCCTGTTTCTGTTCTGCCTGTAATTCAAAGGGTCAGCCTTGTCACACTGTGTCACGCTGAATATCCCCGAGAACTACGTTAAGGGTACACGTGCCTGTGGAGTGCTCAGCTACTTGCACGTTAATTTCACGAGCAGGCTGTTCCATTGACCGGATCAACTGGAACCCTCGACGTCGTAAGCGACAGAGTGCCGACAATAACGTTGTCTTGTTTATGTACAAAATGTACGGGTGCATGTTTGTATCATAAACATTACATCTATGTGTATTTGTGTAGAAATGAGACTGCATATACGATTATTATTTGTACTCACAGTATTTTTCTGTAGCGGCATCGCATTCTAACGTATTGCTTCAATTCTTGTATAGGCAAATCGCATCTCTGCGTGTTGTTTACATTTTCACACACTTGTCTTTATGTGACAACGTGCCTGACAGCAACTGTTTCATATATGAGAGAAATATTTCGTCATCCTGAAATGATTTACATTAAGAAACAATTTCCTTTCATATTTTTGCTGTTTCTTAAATCCTGTTTGCCGATGATCACAGATTGTATCCAACTTCGTACGGAGCTCGCTCGTACACGTCCGTCATGTTTGTTAGTCGCTGGGATCTCATTATTATTATTATTATTATTATTATTATTGTTGTTGTTGTTATTATTATTATCATTATTATTATTATTATTATATGTTTGGTTTTTGCTTTGTTTTTGAACAAGTTATCTCCAAGTCTCACACACAGACTTCAAGAGACAACTTAGAAGTTCAAGTTAGTGTTATGACTAGGGTGCCATATAGTTGGTTTTGCACAGAGTATTGCTCTGGAAAATGTCTGTCAAAATATAAGTAAATTAGAAGTTTGTTTTAAAGGTAATTTGAATATAAGATGACAGTCTGATGTTAAGATGACAATAAAAGGTGTTTGCGGTTATGTACATTTAAAAGTATTTTGACACTGTTTACGGATGATAATATTTTGGGGATTACAATGACAATATTTTACGTAGGATATGAGCAGTTCCCATGAGCACCCTTTTAAAAAAATTCTGCCATTTTGGGATTTCCTTTTTTCTTCATGATCTTTGACAACTATATCCGGTCTTTTGACCTTAATTTCTCTATCTGTGTGTATCGGCTTATCTCAGAGTATGGCTACATCCTCATTTTCTATGACCTTTTCTGTTGTGTGCCTGTACCATCTTTTTTTTTTTAATTGTTATTCCATAGTGTTGGCACACCTTCCAGTTCATAAAGGTCCCAACTCTATCGTATCTGTGAATATATTCCTTCTTAGCCAGAACTAGACAGCCAGAAGCAGTTACTTGTTTTTGTTTTCATTACGTGTGTTTGGTAATTTCTGGTGGGAAGGCTTTGGTCTTGTGCTGCAATTAAAATCGTTCAGTCTCTACTTCGAGTCCTGAGCTTCTCAGCCATTGTTGGGATTTTGCTCTGTCTATTTCTTTTCTGTTTAACTTTTATTATTATTTTGGTTTGGGTTAGGCTCGGTCTTATTCCTGCTAGGATTTATGTAGGTAGCGGGTACTACGTTTAACTTTAGGTATCCACAAGTTTTCAGCTGTATTTCAAGTGCTTAGATCCCTTTTCATAATCCTTGCTATCCCTAAAAGACAAACTTTCTCTAGGAGCTCTATCGGGCATTCTATTTCAATCTCATCCAGCTATTTGTCTATATCTTTGCTTACTGTTCCCAACGCACCAATTATAATTATTATAATAATTATTATAGGCACAACTTTTACTGTTCTTATGTTCCAAATTCTTCCAATTTAAAATTTTATGGGGTTGTTTCTTTTTTTTTTTCTTCCTCTTTCTTTACGATCCTGGAATCAAACGGACATGATAGGTTGATCAGTAAGTAACTTTGCTTTTCTTCATATATAATTGTTATGTCCGATCTATTCTTTTCTAACTCCATGTCCGTTTGAATAGGAAAGTTCAACAAAATCTTACGTTTCTTCGACTCGGTGATTGTACCATGTGTTTCCAGCTTCAAATCATCGTTTTTGGCACAGTGTTCCAGTGTAAAACGTTTACAATCCGGTCGTGCCTTTTTTTTTTTTTTAATATTCCTCTTGTGTTAACTTGGGTCATTCTGCTACAATGTGTGCTACAGTCTCGCTCCAAGTTTCGCAGATTTCTGAATTAATGCAACACCGATGCTTGCACCAATCTCAGTTAGGGAACTGTTAAGTCTGTTAGTGACAGTACCAAGGGTACCTATAAGAACTGCGATTACTGTTGCAGAAACCCTCCATAGTCGTCGTCGTCGTCGTCGTTGTCGTATTTCTCTAACCAAATCCTAGTATTTTTTTAAATTTTCTCCTCCTCTTTGACTGCTACATTCCTATCCACAAATATAACCCTATATGTTATAATGCACCTTTTCCCCTTGTCAAAAACCATAGTTATTTGGTCGTCTGGCATTAATCTCGCAGTCATTCTGTATATTAAAATCTCATAAAACCTTATACTGGTTGTTCTCTATTACCTTTTCTGGCTGATGCTCGCACCATTTTCTTCCTATTTCAAATCCTCAGCCTTTCGAGTATTATACACAACGGTTTTATATTCTTTACAAAACGTTATAGATCTATAGATGCTGTTTCATAGATCTGTAGGTGGTTGTTTGGGGGAATCAATATTGTCTTTTCCTTCCGATTCGTTCGGCAATTTATCGGATGCTGTTGCCACAGCTTCATAACAATTGTGCTCTTTGTCAGAAATCGTGAATTTATCAATACTAACAGCTTCGTAATTGTTAACAGATTTTATTGCACTGATAGATTCCTCGCTGTATATCATAGAACATGACTACGGTACTATTATTGTATTCCTCTGATGTGGCGTTTAATTGTGTTGAAGGCTTCCCTTGTATATTTTCTTCGATTACATTTGATTCCTTTTGGTAATGGTTGCTATCGAGAATTATGCTCCTCAGCTTATTCCACGGTGGAATGTTCCGGCATCTGTTTCAGATAATGTAGTCTCATGGAAGCGTTTCTGGTATTTGAAGTATCTAATAAAGCACGACTTCACTCATGATTTTTTCATTTCTGTTTTTGTTACAGCTGGATTTTCTTTATCTCTCATTTGTTCCTAATATTTTTTGTTTTTCTAAGTGAAAAAAAGTTTTTACGTATATTTTATAGTTTCCTCTTCATTGATGCTGCTATTGTTATTGTTGTTGTTATTATTATCATTATTATAATTATTATTATTATTATTATTATTATTATTATTATTATTATTATTATTATTATTATTATTATTATTCAGTAGTTTTATTTTTATAACGTGCTTTCACTTCACTACCGAGCGCAGCTCTGTGCGCCTTGGGTATGTGCTGTGGTTTGCTGTGGTGCTCTTATGTTTACTGTATTGAAAGTGTTTTGCGTAGAATGTGTGCAGTACCCAGTAGTGCAATTTTCTGTATGTTATATATATTTGTAAGTCCTGGTGTTTTTGTTATGTATTTGTCTGAATATTTTTTTATTATACCTAAGGCACCTACTATGATAGGAATTGTTTCTGTTTTTAGATTCCACATTCGAGTTATCTCTATTTCCAGGTCTTTGTATTTTGAAAGTTTTTCCATTTCTTTTAGAGAAACGTTGTCATCTGCTGGTATTGAAACATCAATTAGAAGGCATTTTTTTCCTTCATGATCTTTGACAACTATATCTGGTCTATTTGCCTTAATTTCTCTATCTGTGTGTATTGGCATATCCCAGAGTATGGTTGCTTTCTCGTTTTCTGTGACCTTTTCTGGCGTGTGTTTATACCATCTTTTTTCTGTTGCTATTCCATAATGTTGGCATAGCTTCCAGTGTATATAGGTCCCAGCTCTGTCGTGTCTGTGAATATATTCCTTCTTAGCCAGGACTGGGCAGCCAGAGATAATATGATTTATTATTATTATTATTATTATTATTATTATTATTATTATTATTATTATTATTATTATTATTATTATTATTATTATTATTATTATTATTATTATCATCATCATCATTACTGTTGCTGTTATTACTATTAAGTATAGTGGATTGGAAAAATCGTTTAACTCTCGAAGAATCGTGAAACAAACCCAAGCAAGTATTTGTTTAGGTTTTGGTACCCCAAAAATAGTTCGCTTCATGCTCATGATTGATGGGGCTGGGGTCATCCCACGTTAGTGGTCCCAAAAGTGTCATCGTAAATGGAGACAACCAGGCCCACCAGTACTCCCTATCGCTGGAGGTCCTGCTGTGTCAGCCTGTCTGCATCCTCCATGATGTTAAGCATTTGGAGGTGACCCTTAATCACGTCCAGTCAACTAGAGTGGGGACTGACTCAGGGCTTCTTCAAGACCACCGCTGCTGTGTCGAATGAGAGTAAGGCCTTGGTAGAATGACCTGGAGGGAGGCGGAGGGCATGTCCGTACCAGCGATTACGGTAGGTAGCTACAAGACGAGAAGCTGCGGACTGATGCGTGTGTGCATTCAGTTCTTTCATATAGCTACTCAGTTCTTCGTTGGAAACGTAATGTTATCATCTAATGTTCTCAATGAGTTCTTAGGACTCTGCTATCGAAGCTGTTGATCCTCATGCCAGGGTCTTCGTGAGAGCCCACGAAGAGAAAAACAGAGAGGACCGACGCGTTGTAGATGCAGAGCTTTGTTTCCAGGGGATACATATGTAACTATTTGTGGTCGTGTATTCCCGTAAAGTGTTACATATGTATATAAAGGTGGTCTTAAAACATTTCACAACTCTAAACTAACCGCATATCACTTTCAGAACTATTATAGCTCCTCATAATTTGGGAAATGCCTCAAAGCATTTAGTCATCCACGTAGAGTAAATAGGTTGTTCCTTTCGTAAATTCTTCCATACCCTCATTAATTGAGGAACGTAATTAGACGATAAGCAACTGTGATGCAAATAAATGCATCTTGAAAATTGTAAATCGATAGTAATTTGGAGGTGAACACCCTAGGAATTCATTGCTATAATTATTTCTTTAAATATTATCGCCAATGGGAAAATGTTGCCTCGTTTATCAAATGTTTATATCAATACACTAACTGGTTTCATGGATTTCTAACCATGAATGTAACAAGGGAGTCTATGTAACTCCTTGTGGAATAAATATCACAAAGAATCTCGTACAAAGTACAAAGAATGTTAGTCTATCTTTTCTTCTAGTCTTATTTGTCGATATAAATCGAAAAAATATTTAAACATACATATACACATACATATAAATATACACACACACACATACATAGTACATATATATACACACGTGTGTGTGTGTGTGTGTATACTCGCAATGCTTTCCTATGTTTGCTTTTCAAAGTAAATTGCATTTCATATTTGAAGCTCTGATAAAACAGTAGGTTCTTGCTCAGGCACTCAGCTATAATATCACACGTTATAGTGGAAACAGATTTAAGTTAATGGTTATAAGATAATCGTTTACTCATTTCTGATTGCTTCCCTTACATATACTTGCGCGCGTGTGTCTGTGTCAGCGTGTATCAGTGTGTACATAGATATATAACAATGAGTGCGTAATAACCGGAGCAACACGTGCATATCCATATATGTGTTTTTTCTAAATGTATATGACAAGCCTATGCAAACTACTCTCTACTGAATTCAACACTCAGTTTCCGGACTCCTGTAAAAGATAAATGCTCAGGGTAGCACGCAGTGGTATCAGGCCATTAGAAACTATACATACGTATATAGGCATATGTGTACATATGTACGCGCGCGCACACGCGCACACACACACACACACACAAACACACGCACACACACACGCGCGCACACACACACACACACACACACACACATATATAGGCGCAGCTGTGGTTGTGTGTTAAGTAGCTTGCTTGCGAACTACATGGTTTCGGGTTCAGTCCCACAGGGCAAGTGTCTTCTACTATTGCCTCGGGCCGACCAAAGCCTTGTGAGTGGATTTGGTAGACGGAAACTAAAAGAAGCCCGTCGTATATATGTATATGTATATATATATATATATATATATATATATATATATATATATATATATATATATGTGTGTGTGTGTGTGTCTGTGTTTGTCCCCCCCCCCAACATCGCTTAAGAACTGGTGCTGGTGTGTTTTACGTCCCCGTAACTTAGCGGTTCGGCAAAAGAGACGGATAGAATAAGTAGTAGGCTTACAAAGAATAAGTCCTGGTGTCGATTTGCTCGACTAAAGGCGGTGCTCCAGCATGGCCGCAGTGAAATGACTGAAACAAGTAAAAGAATAAAGAGTATATGCATACATACATACATACATACATACATACATACATACATCTATATATATATACATATATATATATATATATATATATATATATATATATATATATATATATATATATATATATATATATATATATACATATATATACATATAAATTAAGTACCAGTTGTAGAGTGGAGTCCATCTAATCGACTGGCCCCCTCCCCGCAAATTGTGCCTATAGTAGAAATGATTATATATACGTGTGCGTGTGTGCGCGTGCGTATGTGTGTGTGCGTGTGTGTGTGAAAGCATTGCGTTGTGTTCTTGAACACTTCATTTCAGGTTGCTCTGCGACCATTTCGCCTTCGGAATATATATGTGGTTATGTATATACTACCATGATCGATCGCTAAATCCACAAGTTTTTCTTTTTAATTCTGTCTGTTTATTTTGTCATACTAATACAAACTAACACCTGTTTGTTGTTCATACATCTGTCTTCGTCTTGTTTTTCTGTAAATTTCAACTATAAATACATACATACATACATGCATATATGTATATATATATATATATATATATATATATATATATATATATATATATATATATATATATATTTATTTATTTATTTATTTTTCTCTCTCTCTCTCTCTCTCTTTTTATATATATATTTATATATATATATATATATATATATATATATATATATATATATATATATATATATATATATACTAAATGAATAAATATCCAAGAATATTTATACAGATATTATTCTTAATCGTTATCATAAGGATAATGAATAATAACCACAAATAATTGGCAAGCAAGCAAGATGCGGATAAATGGCAAATCCAAATTTATAATTATAACAGGGCATACTAGATGCCAGCATTGCTATGAAAATCAGAGTCGAAAATCCTGTAAAAAAACACCAATTAGCGGAAATGCAAGAAGCACAAAAGAAATCGAGCTACGAACAAAGAATTTAACCTACTATCTTGGCAGAAAGCCGTAGAATGAGGAAATAAATATCCCTGGATCAGTTGATTTCAAATTTTGAGAGCTTACCTCCCTTAATTGTCATTAGCAGGTCTCTCTGTATACCTAGTATTAAAAACTTTGCTCGTTTCGCTGTGCCTGGTAACCGTTGAAAAGCTAGCGCCAAATTCAAAAACGGTGTCAATGTATAAAATTACTAAATGAATAAATATTCGAAAATATTTGTAAAGATATTATTATTAATTATTGTCATTAGTAAAATGAATAATAACAACAGTAATTATGTATGTATATGTTCCAAAATCCTTTTTCATGTCGATCTCTATAATATACAATTGTCCTTTTCTACACATGAATTTTGCACATTGGTATATCATGCTTTCGTGTTTAATATTCACCGTTGATTATTGCTGTTGTTGTTGTTGTTGTTGTTGTTTAGTCAATCAGTATCATCAACGTTTGTCCTTCCATTAGTATATTTTTATTTATATATTTCTTTATGTATTGCGCATTGTCAGATATGACATTTTTTCTAACATGGTGGGGCGTGCATTCAGAAAGATCTGACGGCTAATTCTAGCGAATTGAGCATCTCCGTAATTTCCATGATAGCAGATATTTGAGTTTTTCAAAATTTGATTAGTCGCATCTCATGGGTGGTTATTAAATGTTTGTATTTGAGGTTGCCTTATTCATTATTTACTTAAAATGGTGGGCATTATATATGGGTACTAGATTCGGGTATCACTTATGTTATGTAATTTTTATCATTTTTCAGGATTCTATTTCGGGAGTTATCACAACTAAATTTCATTTGCCTATACTTGTACAGATTTATAATGCATAATCGGGAAAAATACATTTTGTGTATTCTATTATAGAATCTGACCATAATATTTATCTTTGCAACCATTGCAATATTCTCATACAATATTTGCTACAGCCTGCATTGTATCGTCTCACATAATAGTTATCCATTAATTTTAGCACGTGACTTCGTTTTCTTTTGATTTGTTTGAGCAATAATGGTTTAAGCTGTTGCTTTTTTTTATACATTTTCTGTAGTTTTCTGCAACTGCCTTATTTGTCTTTTTTCTGTAAAGAATTCTCTATTTTCATACGTTTATCATTCGATTCACCGTATTTTTTTTCTCGAAATATTTATTCTTCGTTGTTTTGATTTCGTTTTCATTCTTTTTCCTAAAACCAGCGTAATATGTTATTAAATAGCATTACATAAACTGTATATTTCATATAGCAATTTCTTTCGCTAAAAATTTTATATTTACATTCATAATATATTTTCTCTATATAATTTCTCCTTATCTAATATGCTTTAGAGTTAGTTTTCTGCAGGAAATTTCTGTTCCTCATTTTTTTTTTCCTGGTGAAGAAAATTTACCTTGCCATATCTTCTAGAATTATAGCCTGGTGAGCATATTACATAGCATAGTTTCTTTATGTATCTTTTTTTTTTATACATTTCTCCTATTAATTCTATATTTGTCTGCTTTGAATTTTTCTTCTTTTGTTTCATTATGTATCTACTTCTTCCGTCCGATAACTTTGGCACATCTTCAATTTCTATGAAATATGTCTCTGCCATTTTTTCCCCCTTTATAATGACAATTTATGAACAATCACAATCATCTTCATTTAGTTCTGCTCGGACTGGATTTGGTGCTTGTCGTTCTTTGTTAATTTCATTACTGTTGTGTGCATTAGAAATAGTATAGTAAATAGTGTGTGCGTGTGTGAGTGTGTGTGTGTATGTAAGTGTGCCTGTGTGTATATATGTATGTATATATGTATGTTTGTATATATGTCTATATGAATACATATATACAGCATTACGCATCCATTTCAGCCGATTTTATCAGATGACTATATATATGCACAAATATACATGAATATATACATATAAATATATTCATACATACATATATGTGTGTGTGTGTGAGAAGTATGTAAGTGTGTGTGTGTGAGTGTGTGTGTGTGTGAGTGTGTGTGTGAGTGTGTGTGTTTGTGTAAAATATATTACGATAAACACAAATTTATATTATTAGTTCCTACGTACGTTTTACAATTATGGTTCCCTAGAACCCTGCATTAGAAGTTCGAAGTGCATTTGGATGCTACACTGGAACGGTTCAATAGAAAGAAGTGAAAGAGCATTGCTTATTTTACAATTTTTAATCATTTTCTCCGTATTGTGAAGATTTGCCTGTTTTATATTTATTTGTGAGTGATATAGTATATAACCTAAATGGCGGCGAGCTGGCAGAAACGTTAATACGCCGGGCGAAATGCCTAGCCTCGTTTCGTCTGTCTGTACGTTCTGAGTTCAAATACCGCCGAGGTCGACTTTGCTTTTCATCCTTTCGAGGTCGATAAATTAAGTACCAGTTGCGTACTGGGGTGGATCTAATCGACTGGCCCCCCTCTCCAAAAATTTCGGACTTTGTGCCTAAAGTAGAAAAGAATATGTAACCTAATAATATACTAGATTACATCCGTTAAGTTACTATCGTACATTATAAGAATTTATTACTGTCGTTCTTCTTTAATATAATATAATATAATATAATATAATATAAGAATGTAAGAAATCTTAAAAGTAAAAATTAACATTTTAAAAATATTCCTCTGTTCAAGAACCTCAGAAATATGTTGAACATTTTATTTTTGGTAAGCTCACTGACTTTCGCGACATCAGCGCCTGTTTAATCCCTGTGATTCTTTGTGTACCTCTAGGTGCGCTATCGCTACTATCTCCAGCAGTCGAGTGTCTACCATTGACAAGTATGGGGAAGACCAAAATCACATGATCTGGTTGTCTCGGCGGCGGCGAAAGCGGTGATTTACCTCCGCTAGTGATGTATACAACAGTGCTTATACGCATCCAAAGGCCATACGAGAGGTTCTGTCATGGTAACTATCACATTATTCATTGTTCTAATACAATATCCACTTTTAAGTGGGGATAAATATTTCTATTGCTTCTCTTGCTACTAATTGTTTTATAATGAACAATTCTTTCGTATCTTTACATATTTGCTCACTTTAATAAAAGCGTTAGTTGAATTTAAATAACGATGATATTTAAAGTAAAAACTTTTTTTAATTAAGCTCACCATTTCTTGTTTGAATAATACAGAGATAATATTCGAACAAGTATCAAAACTAAAGAAAATTAAATAGCTAAAAATATTTGTCTTAGAATTTAGTTGACATTCATTGTACAAAATACATTCACATAGACATAGATACACACAGACATGTGTATATATATATATATATATATATATATATATATATATATATAGAGAGAGAGAGAGAGAGAGAGAGAGAGAGAGAGAGAGAGAGAGAGAGAAAGAGAGAGGGAGTGAGAGAGTGAGAGAGAGAGTGAGAGAGAGAGTGAGAGAGAGAGTGAGAGAGAGAGAGAGAGAGATGTAAATATATATACATACACACATATATGTGCGTGTGTGTGTGTATATCTGTATGCTTGCATAGTCAATACTGGCATACGAATATTGTTCTTGAATATTATCATACTAATAGAGAAAAAAAAATTCCTTAAACAAATTTCAACATATTTTGCGGATTTAATAAAAATGTTAGCATAAACCGAAAGACGGTAAAATATTCAGATAATGTTACCGAAACGCCTTTCAAAGATGATTTACAATGATATCAGAATAAATTTATAACACAAAACGCTGCTATAGTTGCAATAATAGCTTAATTAAACAAGAATATTGCACGTAGTTCGACTCAGTATTATTAGTTTCAATGCAAGCTGCTCAAATGATAAATATCTTTCCAGTGTAAAACTTTTGTCGTAAAGTAAATTTTTGATGTAAAAAACTGAACGATTTCGATAGGATTCTACGGATTCTACGGTTTGCTTTTGACATATTGGAACACGAGAATCTTTCACTTTCTTCACTCCCTTCACCTAAAAGCAATTTTGACAATTTCCATCTCTATCACCTTATCCATCACTACTGATCAACATCTGCTTGATACCGTAGCTCGTTCTCTCCTTTTATCCAAGCAACTATCTTATTTCTTTATTGCCCACAGGGGCTTAACATAGAGGGGACAAACAAGGAGAAACAAAGATATTAAGTCGATTACATTGACTCCAGTACGTAATTTATCGACTCCGAAAGGATGAAATGCTAAGTCGACCTCAGTGGAAATTGAATTCAGAACACAAAGACAAACGAAATACCGCTAAGCATTTCGCCCGGCGTGCTAACGATTCTGCCAGCTCGCCGCCTTACCATACAAGAGCAAATGTCAACACAGCGATTATGTTCTTGTATTATTTGGTGGTGGAGATGTGCCTTATGCTGATGATTTGTTCCCGTACATTGCTTACCCGGTCTTTTCCTTTAAGTACGAACCGAGATAAATAGTATGATGGTCCAAGCAATAAGCACACGACATTCCGTTCCCACTGGAAATATTGGATTCGTGCTATGGGTCTTATCTACTTAGCAAATGCTTCTGCATTGCGTTTTACTTTTAGTCTTTCTTGAAAACAACTGATACCAGTTTCACATGGATTTAAAAAGCAGCATGAAAAAGATGCCCTTCTATTACTGAGGGCACTTCATTCACTCAAACAGCTGTCAATGTTGCCGGTACCTTTGCCACTTGGAGCAACAATAAGATCTTCCAAAATTAATCATCTTTCTAAAACAATTGTTCGTCTCTGTCAAATTAGTTTCGATCTAAAGTTTTTTAATTAACATTATTGAAGTCTACATCCTAGACACAGCCAAAAATGATGTTTGAATACCTCCAATTTCGAAATAATTTCTTTGGTTTCTCTCGGGTGCGTCATTTTTGCTCCATAAGCTCGTACAACTAAATTAGGTAGCACTTTGCTTCTTACATGCTCAATAACCATGATATCACTCATAAAAGTACACATCGTTAGCAGTAAAGGATGTCTTTCGATCTCTAAGTATAATGCGATGTCTGAAATATTAGCTATTTATTATATAAGTGACTACTTATATACATGCATACATACATACATACATACATACATACATGTATGTATGTATGTATGTATGTATGTATGTATGTATGTATGTATGTGTGTGTGTATGTATGCATGTATGTATGTTTTGGTCGACATATTGACATCAAAAAATGCATTGCATTTTTAAGCAATGCCGATTCCGTTTTGAAAGGCAGAGATTTCCTTTTATTCATGATAGTATGGATAGTGTTACAGTTGATTGTGCCGATTGTTCTTATTTTGAAAATTTCAACTCTTTAATAAATCGTCTTTTAGATATTTTTAGATATTTATAGCTACTCAAATATTTGTTTTTATCTTTAAGATAATTTGCTGACCTCACTATAACACTACTACTGTGTCACCGTTGTAAGTTGATGATTTTCATGGGTTGTAAACACTGCTTGAAATTCCCTTTTCGCACACTTTATAAGTTTCTACATGAGCAGCGAAAACTCAACATCACAAAAATGACTAATTTAAAATAGTTAAAATCTGTAAGTCGTATACAACCTATAGGCAAAGAGCTGTGAATATCGTTAGTGCACATCAACAACAACCAGTTCTGCAACACATAAACATACATTCATCGTAAGGAATGATTTTGCCAAAGAAATACAGGAATTTCAGTTTTGTCAATATAGAATATCCAGCCAACAAAAACCACAATTTCAACAACTAACATTTCGTCATATCCATATGTGCGGAGGAAATTTGAAAATCCGTTACGTAAGCCACAAGTTTACCTTTAAGTTCAAAGGAAAACGAATTAAACTCCTATGTTGGTACATATAGCAAGTGAAAATAGGCGGTATCGATAATTTCAACACCAGATGATCAATTAAAGAAGGAAGCAGACTCTGTGGGGATAACGTATGAAGTGTAATATTGACATAATTGATGATCACTATATTCTAAATAAAATCACAAAGTAATTTGAAAGTAAAATAGAAATAACTAAAGATTGGAACCACAAAAATAAGTTATTCCTTTAACTAGAAATAACATCCGATTAACAAAACGTATGTGAATAACATGAAAAGCTGGAAGTTCACAAAAGGACTACTCGGGTGAAATATAGAATAAAAGTCACAAATTTTGAAAAATTTCAACTGCTGAAGTAGTTTCAGAATTGCTTTTCCGGAATTAAATTTTAATGTAATGGAGTGTGAATAGCTGCAACTATGTGCATTTATTAGGATACGACACACACACACATATATATATTTATCTATATGTATGTATGTATATATATATATATATATATATATATATATATATATATATATATATATATATATATATATATATATATATATATATATATATATATATATATATATATATATATATATATATATATATATATATATATATATATATATATACATATATATATATATATATATATATATATATATATATATATACATATATATATATATATATATATATATATATATATATATATATATATATATATATATATATATATATATATATATATATATGCATAGCATACAGAGAGAGAAAGAGATAGTGAGAGATGCGTGTGCATTGTTTGTGTGTGCATAGTAAAAAGCAGTGCAGAAGGACGGAGAGTAAAAACCAAAATGTTATTTGGATATAGATAGATAGATAGATAGATAGATAGATAGATAGATAGATAGATAGATATTTTATCTATAAGTATATATGAGCATTATTATTCTTTCATGTATATGGGAATGACATATGCTTGTGCATTTATTCCGCTGCCTTTGCAAGTGCCAAACGATTTAACGCTAATATTATTTCTGTTTTGGTTTTGTAAACTAAATTAGATTCCACTAAAATAATAATGCATAAAAAGAATTTCCATTAGAGTTTCAGCAAAATACTTCAGAGTATACTTTTCGCCAAGAAACTAAAATATATTCTCTTTAACGATTATTAAATGGGAAATAACACTCAGAAAAAAACCTCACACGTTTAAATAAATGCTTTTCAAATATATATATATATATGAGAATTTCAGAAAGACGGAGAGAGAGAGTGTATATGTGTGTGTATATGTGCTTACATATCTAACTGTACGGATGTCGTTGATTGTTTTCCATAGATATTCATCATTATAAAAATTCTACACGTAAACACGCATACACATAAAACACGCATAAAAATTGTACACGTAAATACGCATACACATACACATGTAGATTAGTCACATACACATGTGTGTAGATAGCCACATACAAGCACATATTCAAGCACATACATAAACACACACAAACTCACACACATTTATACACCACCGCAATTTTACCGTCACACACACACACACATATAGATATCTTTTTATTATAGCCACACAGGGCTAAATACAGAAAATGGACAAATTACAAAGTAGAGCTTTTGGGGGGGGGGTGATTTGGATCAAAAGGGATTGCGGGGAAAAAAAAAAAAAAAAAAAAAAAAAACGTGGGGGGAGGGGGCGATCAATAGGGATCGTGTATCACAGTCGATGTAAAAAAAACGGGGAACAGATTAGGTTTATCCGTGGAGAGAAAAGCCTACGGAAAAGACCACGGTCACCTCAGGCTTTTTTATTTAAAGGTACATGAAAGTAAGTACCTTCTCTCTTTTGTCTCTTTTTGTTACAAGTCTATGCTTAAAATGGTGTCGTCTTTCATTCTTACCATTCTTGCCACATTTACCCATTTTTTATTGAAACTTTCATTCGACAACACCTTCCTCTCTATCCTCATCCTCCTTTTCAAGTGGTACTTGAAAAAGTTGACGAGGGATTGACCAGAGAGGAAAGTGTTTGTTTGTAGACCTTTCAAACGCGTCCACCACACGCATTCTTTTGCCATAGCTATCAGTGTTACAAAAACCGTTTTTCCTTCCCGTTTAAAGGAAGGTGGCGGAACAATATTCACGATAGACTCGGCTGATAAGTGGGCTCGTCCCACACGCGACAACAGCCGTTCGACGAAGGTCCACAGCTCTGAAATATCTGGACACTGCACGAGTGCGTGCAGAACGGTTTCGTCGCTCTGACCGCATCTCGGGCAGGTCGGTCCGGTGGTTTTCGAACCGTGTCTGTAGATCTTCTCTCGAACTGGTAGTGCGTCTCGATAGCATTGCCAAGCCAGGGATCTCTGGAAATTATCCATAGGCCCCGGCCCGAACGTCGTCTTGAAAAGGCGGGTTAAGAATTTCTCGTCGACACCCAGGTTTGCCCCGAGAGTGTCGTCAGACCTCCCCTCCACTAGTCCTCTATAGAACGCATTGGTCGTTTGGAAGTTGCACAAGTTTGATCCCGGACGGCAGAGCTGTTGTAGAGCTTGGCGACACTCGCGGTGCCATTCGCCCAGTTTCGGTCTCTTCCTGATCCATGTTTGCAGTTCGGTGAGTGAGACGAGCTGCGGGAAGGCGTGCCTCACAAACGGCGCCCACACCTGTTCACCGTCGTCAATGAAGTTCCAGAGATGCCGCAGTCTCAGCGCATGTCTGCGCATCATTAACCACGGCATCCCCAGTCCTCCACGTAACGGTTGTTGACAGCAAATGGATCGCCTCACCATCGGAACGCCACCCTTCCACAGAAAGCGGAAAAGTATGCGTTCTAGTTTCGTGATGGTGGCATCGGGACAAGGCACGACGGTCAGGCGGTAATCGATGACTGAGGCGATATACACATTAGCCACCTCCGCCCGGCCTTTTAGAGATAACTTTCTCTCAGCCCATGTTTGGCTGAGTTTGATCACTCTACTGGTGATCTCGTCCCAGTTCTTATCCATTTGGAGGTCCGGACTGAACCAGACCCCGAGCAGTTTAACCGGTCCGTCCGTCCAGCGTCCCACTACGGAGTCACTGTTGGACGGTATGGGCTTGCTTCTCCAGGTGCCGAGTAACAAACCCACTGACTTTTCCGGGTTAATTTTTGCTCCTGTCACCGTTTCGTATTCTTTAAGTGTCTCGCCTAGCATCTCGACGTGCTTTTCACTCGACACTATGACGGTGACATCGTCCGCATATGCAGACACGCTCGTCCCGCAACCCAGCTCTCGTGGGATACCCCTCAGTGTCGCCAGCTTCCGCAGTAGTGGTTCGATCGTCAATACATACAGAAGCGCCGACAAGGGACATCCCTGACGGACCGAACGCGTGATGTCGAACGGTTTTGACAGGTGACCGTTTACCCGTATTACCGATCGGATGCCGCTATACAAGGCAGCGATCCAACCGCGGAAGACGGGACCAAAGCCAGCTGCCCTGAGGACGGCCGCTAGGTATCGATGGTCGACCCTATCGAAGGCTTTAGATTGATCTAAATTGATCAGCGCCCCACCCATGCCAGGATCCTTAACTACCCTGTCCATGATGTAGCGCATGAGGTGGAGGTTGTCATGGATACTTCTGCCCGGCACGGCGCATGTTTGCGCCCTGTCGACCAGTTTATCGATGACAAGCGCCAACCTCTCGGCTATTACTTTGGCCAAAATTTTCAAATCTGCGTTGAGCAGAGTGATGGGCCTGAAATTATCTATAAAATTCCCCTTGTTTGGGTCTTTCTTCAGCAATGTCACTGCACCTCGGCTCACGAAACCGGGAATTCTCCCGTTTTGTTGCCAGTTGCAATAGACTGATGCCAAGAGGTCGCCAAACAAGTCTGGCATTTGACAATACAGCTCGTAGGGTAGACCATCCAATCCAGGTGACTTATCCCTCGCGCAGCCCGCCATAGCATCCCTTACTTCAGCAGCTGTGATGGGACCCTCACAACACTCTGCCTCTCCCGCCGAGAGCCGCGGCAGGCCGGTCAGGTAGGCAGTGAAGTCTATCCTGCGTTCCGACTCACCGCTCGCACCGAACAGTCGAGCAAAGTGCTGTTGAAAGGCCCCACACATCCTTTCGGGTTCGAGCAGACTACATCCCTGTTCATCGATTAGAGACCGAATGGTGGCTCTGTTACCGCGTTGCGCCTCCGCCACCCGGGCTTCTCGCGCAGCTTCGATCCCTTCGTTCCTTAAGGCACGCATTTTAGCTCTGACGACGCAACCTTCGTGTTTGGCGTTGAGGTGTTGGTCGAGGGCCATCCTCGTAGCCAAAACGTTGGTTGCGCTGCCAGTTGTAAGTGCCTCTTCTAGTTTCTTAACTAAGTCTCCCTCTACTCTATTTCGATCTATCGCTAGTTCTTTACTAAACCTAATAGATTCCGATTTGATTGCCATTTTCAGGGCAAACCACCAGCGGTTGTTAACGATGGCTCCTGTTAACGCCCTCTTAATTAATTCGCTAATCCGGTTCCTGTAAACCTGCCGCGCTAAGAGCGAAGCGTTCAGTTTCCAGTAACCGGGACCCTGCCTATGTGTCTTATCTAAGTCGAGCGTACACGTCACAAACTTGTGATCTGTGTAGCTGACTATTTTAAATTGTGGACATCCTACACTATCTCTATCCGCTGTCCTACATAGAACTCTATCTAGATACGATCTCGACGATCCGACGCGGTTTGTCCAAGTCCACGTTGGCACGTTCGGATGGTCGAGTCGGAACCTGTCAGACAAATGGAAACGTCTGAGCAGGTCTTTGAGGCACTTACATCCCCTTCTACTCCTATCCACTCCCACATAGTCTATATGCGTGTCCAAGGTAGCGTTCCAGTCCCCTACTAACAGTAAAGGTCGTGACGTTCCCAGGAAAACCTCTAGACGTCTAAGGAAATCCGCCCGACCCGTTAAGGACGGTGCATACACTGCCACCAGACGGAAAGCACACCCGTTTGTGCCATCGACGTCCAAGACAACCAGCCTACCCTCCGGGTCTAGGAATATTGGCCTTACTTTTAGGTTCAGACACTTCCGAAAAAGCACCGCGGTACCACCACCACCCATGTTTGGTAGACAGGGAGAAAAATAAATGTCGAAATGTCCACCAAACATGGACTTGAGGGCCCGCGGGTTACTGAGTCTGGTTTCACTGATAGCCATGATTTCTATGTTCTGTGACTTGATGTCATTTAGAAGGTAACCTTGCTTCCAAGCTGACGCCAAGCCACGTACATTTACACAACCTAATTTAAGCATAGTTGAAGTCGAAATTTGTGTTTCATACACGACAGTAAAAGAGACAAGAGAGAAGGTTACTTACTCGTTTCGAAAGTTTTAGCTTCCTCTTCTTTTGAAGTATCTTGGATGAGGTTTTTGAAGAGTTTCTTTGATAAATATTTTTGGAACCCCCCAACCGCATTTGGAAAGAGGGTTTTGAGTGTGTGGTGCTGCGTTTGTGTGATGTGAACTATTTTGATGTGTTTCGGTGGTGTAGTGCGTGGATGATTGTTGAGCTTATAATTTTCTTCAGAAATGTTTGTTTGCGATATGATGTAGTCCATTAATTTTGTGTTTGTTGTGTCTATCGCTGATAGCATTGTGTGTGTTTTTGTGATGTTGGTGCTGGTTTGTTTGTGCAAGGGGCTTTCAGCGGTTACATATTTCCCTGCTTTGCATGCATTTAATTTTGGGGTTGTTTTTGATCTTTTTCTTTTACTTCCTGTGGCTATTTGCCATTCTGTAGAACTTTCATCGTTAGACGAAATGTCTGACGAATCAGAAGGGGGTAAAGGCAAAGCATTTGGTTCTATTTGTGTGTTTGTCGATGGTGTTGTGGTGTGTGGTGTGTGTGGTGTGTGTGTTGTTGGGGAATTGGGAGTAGTATTGGTCTTTTCTTCGTTCTCAGTGGTTGTCTTCTTGGTTGTTGTTCTTGGTGTTGGTGTTGGTCTGTCTTTAGTTGTTGGTGGTGGTGTTGTTTCTGTTTTTGACTCAGGTGGTGGTGTTGTTTGGTTGGGTTGGTTTGTTCGTTGTTGCCGTTCTTTCGTTTTCGCATATAGCTGCTTGATCAATTGTGCATACGGTGGTGTGGGTAATAATGCTGGTGTTTTGGGTTTTTGGTTTTCCCGTGGCTGTTGTTGTTGTTGTTGCTGTTGTTTCGCGGCAGAATTGCAGTCCTTTTGGAAGTGAGCTTCACTGCCACATATGTAACAGCGTGGTCGTCTGCCTTCCACCACTACATACAGCCTTTGCGTTGATGGTAACTTTATGTAGGTGGGTATTTTATTTAGTGACTCCTGGGTAATATGGAGAAGGATCTCCATTTTTTTACCCACCCACTGTTGCTTTTCAGAAACATTAATTTGCAATATATCAACTTCCTCCATATCGACACATACGGCTGATGTTATCCATAGTGTGTCTACCGTGGGAGGAATATTTTTTATGATAACCCTTGTTACCCTCTGACCAAGGTAACTCGGTATCATTGTTAACTCTTCTGTCTTAAGAGTTAGCGTTGAGAATCGTTTCGCTAACTCTTCACTTTGAAAAATAACTTGCACATGGGCAAATTTATGCCACCAAGTTACATAATCCTTATATTGCCATACAGATCTCAAGCATTTCTCGATCTTTTCCGTGCTTGCTTTTTCTGGTTTTTTTGTTTTTGAGTTTAAAATTTTATAAATAATGGTCTTTTTGTTTGTGTCTTCTAAAATGTCTTGTGGTATGTTGATCCGCACCTCGTCATTTTCTTTCGTAAGTAAAGCCTTTGTATCTTTTATCTGCTGTGCAGTAAAAGATACTACCGTCGTTTTTTCCCTTATCGCCTCGGCGAAGTTTGTTTTGATCTTGTTATTGTTGTTGGTGGTGGTGGTGCTGGTGTTGATGGCAGAGGTGACTGTTGCTGTATTAGCGTTGTTGTTGGCGGTTGTGATGCTGACAGGTGTTGTTGTTGTGGCAGATGGGTGACCTTCTTCTTGTGTACTCCTCTGACCTTCATATGAGTTACGAAGTGGCGGGAAATTTTTTTCATAATTTTCTTCGGCGTTCAGGCGTATTTGAGCAAATTGTTTGGCCATCATGCTCTTCTCTTTCTCTCCTTCCGTTGTCTGTGGTGAAAGGAACAAAAGAGGAGTGGAGTTGTTGTTGTTCTTTTTGTTATTGTTGTTCTTGGTGGTAGTGGTGGCTGCGATGTCGGTGGCAGTAGTGGTTTTGGTTTTGTTGTCGTTGGTGGCGGTCGTAATGGTGGTAGTGGAGGTGGTGAAGGCAGTAGTAGTAAACGCAGCATTCCTGGTCTCTACGTCTTGTGTTCGTTCATGCGGAACGACTTGTTGGTCAGTCTCCTTGCCTGCTGTTAGAGGCAAATCGACCACGTGCGAAGGCCTAGCCATATTTCTTTTACGAAATATGGCAAATAAGCCGGAGAAAAATCAAAAACTTTTGGAAATAAACTCCAGAAGGAGCCACTTCCTATTACAAAAACCCAATAGGGTCGAAGTGTATAGACTTACACACACATATAGATAGATAGATAGATAGATAGAGGGAGACATATACGTTTGTGCTTGTGTTTAGGGCCACTGTCTATCTTTTTACCTCTTCAATTCATTTTCTATTTCATTCATCACGGTTTGATAATGCCAGTGCAGAAATATGTGTGTGTGCGTCTGTGTATGTATGTATGTATGTATGTATGTATGTATGTATGAATGTATGTATGTGTATGTATGTGCGTGTGTATGTATGTATGTATGTGTGTATGCATGTATGTATGTATGCATATATATAGAATAATAAGGTAGTCAGAATGTTGGATGATTATATATATTTTTCATTTACATTTTATTTACATTTCAGCGCATTCTTCCATTATCGGATTTATCAAAAAGTTGTTTAAAGTTAGATATTTTGGCCTTTTTATATATAAAAAATTGGGGGGGGGGGGCAAGTAAAGGAGAAGAAAGAAGAAAACATTTTTGGAGAAGGCGGGGGAGGTAAAGAGGCGTGGCTTTTGTATAGGTATGGTCAGACTTGTTTGTTTAATACTTGGTGACCTTTTAAGGCGGGGAAGGAAATGCAACATTTGTATTTGAATTGGTCAAAATTTTTAATTGAAAAACCAGTCGTTGTTTTTGACTTTCTTGAGTAGAAATTATAATTGCCTTTCCATGTCTTGTTTTTTTTTTTTATCCTTTTGTATTCATTAAATTATAGTTGTATGGATGTGGTCAACTTGTTTTTTATTGAAATTCTCGAAAGAGTGACTTTTTTAGTTCACTATACACAAACACACACACACATACACACACACACACACGCACGCACACACACACACACACACACACACACATATATATATATATATATATATATATATATATATATGCACACACAGGTGTGTATGTGTGTCATAAGCCCCCCCCCCATCCATTTCTTGGGGGTCTCTAACAATATTAACTGAGAGTTGCTTCGAGCCACAAAACCACAATGACAAGTAAGGTTTCCATGTAGAGGAGCAGTGTTTTGCCAGCGTGCTTCATACTTGCACGAGGTTGATCCCGATAAGCAGCTAGACGCAATATAAGACCATAAAGGAAAATTTTATCGTCACTAATTGTGACTGTGGGTGCCGAAACACCCATATTTCAAGACATTAGAGCTAAAAACTCTTAATGCTGTATGAAGCGGACGATATATATATATATATATATATATATATATATATATATATATATATATATATATGCACTGATAGGGGAGATAATCGCCCCTTTAGCGACTCTGGGATCATTGGATTAGACCAGTTTCGCCTATCAGTCACAGGTGCATCAGCAATGACTACTGACTACTTTCCTTATTTAATGTACATTGGGTTGAAGTATTCCCGGTGAATTGATAGAGAAAGAAAACCTGGTATTTCGGATTTTTGTTTGTGAGGCATTGATCTAAGTGTTTACTTACGGGAATTTTCCAGGTCATGGGGTCCCGGATCTGTTGCTTGTGTACCGTCAGGCTGTCCCGCAAGATCAAGCTCGTTTGACCTATGTTGTCCCCACCACACCTAACACGTTTAAGAACATAAATTAAGTTCTTCGATGCATGGGTTAAGTGATTTTTTATGGTAAATATTTTACCTGGCTTCAATAGTCCACGTTTATATACATGGAAACAATATGATATACTTTGCCTGTGTGTTCATTGCTTAGTAAATGGGGGGGGGGAAGCAATCAGTATACACTTCCGGTTCAACAAAGGAAACTTTTCAATATTTGCGTCTCTGTGATATTTCTTAATAGAAAAAAATGGATATTTCCCCTGGTCTTTACAAATATTTTTCAATCAATGATGGCTAAATCTTTTATACGAAATACCTTCAATTATATTCTGAGAATCGAGTTCTTAACTTTCTCTTTTTCCCAGTATTTCTCTAGCTGCTGTCTTTAATCTAGGGGCATTAAGGTTTTAATAATGTATTCACAGTCTCTTGTTATTTTATCAAAAGCTATTTCATGTACAGCAATTTCAAACACCTCGTCTGATTCAAGAATTACCACTACATTTTCCCAATTATACGCTTATTTTAAAATGTTAATTACGCCTTTCGTGGATGATTATATCAGATATTATTAGCTCTCAATCAGTATTAAAGGAGAAGTAGTCTTTGATCTTGTATTTTCCCTATAATCTGAATTAATATTTCATAAATTTTTATGATTTCTCTACTGTCTCCTAGATCGATTAATTTATCTGCTTCATCAGCTTTCACTTCTAAGAATTTTTTTTTATCTCATCTTAAATATACTTTTACCATTGTTGGGACACCAATATTTTGCTATTTTCACTTGACAGTCTGTCTTATTCTTTCTCAATTTTCCATCAGTTCGCTCTTGTTCCTTTCGCACCTAAAATTTCTGTTTTATCCAAAGTTTATTTCCTTCACTTTCACTTCTTTTCTGCTCAGAAATTTATTGGTTTCGTATATATTCTTATACGGGCCATCTTTAATTATATCAATCGTCAAATTTTTAACCATGTAATCAATTCCTCTTTTTTCTTTAGACTTAAGCTATCTCTAAATTACTTCTATTACTATCTAATGGACACTTCTGTAATCTGAGCCCTGATATCTTGTTTCAAACAGCAGCGTTTTTTGTTTCCTCCTTTCCAATGCATCAAAATACAGTATTTTCGATAACGTATTTTTACAAGAGAAGCAAAAGTATATCTATGAATATCATTGTATTTAAGGAGATTTCTCTATGGTGAAATTGTTGACTGAATAGAAGCTTATAAGTCTTAAACCATTTTATTAGCGGACAAATTTGGTTCAGATTTGGCGAAATTTTAAATAGTCATATCCTAATATCATTTACGTGGATAGGTAATGAGTAGTTGGATCATTACCTGCTTAACTCGTCATATACAGCAAGCACGACTGATTTAACCACTTGGGCTGCATCTCACAGTGAAGTTGAAGTTTGGGCTCTCGAGACGTAGGAAATAGACTCGCTAACTTTATAAGCATTGATAGATAGATAGATAGATAGATAGATAGATAGATAGAGATAGATAATTACAAAAAATACGGAGACTTGTGCATCTTCAAATTATTTTTCTTTTAATTTTAGCAGTTAATTATACAGCATAATGACCGACGCATGTTTCTGCTGCATAGAGAATGTGCAGTCTCATATGCAATCCGCAATATTCTGCTATACACCTTCATTCATAGTCTTTCCACAAGCGTGTTCCGAAGTGAAATGAATTGATTTATGTGTGTTAGCTTATTTCTTAATTTTACTGTGATTTTAGACACAAAAAGAAAGCGAAGTGGGATGTTGAAACCTGATATGGTTATAAAATTTACTTTGTATCTGACCACATTTTAACTTTAGTTCCAGGATGAAACTGAGAAATCTGTACTCTGAATTACGTCAAACTATATCTTAGAATTCTACTATAATTTCATCTATGTATTAAAAGAGATTGAATAAAAATTAATTTAATTATATTAATTGAAAGAATTCTGTCATATATACTTAAGATGTCTATATGAAAGGTTTAGAGGAGCACTCCGTCGGTTACGAGGACGAGGGTCTCAGCTGATAAGATCAACGGAACAGCTTGCTCGTGAAATTAACGTGCAAGTGGCTGAGCACTCCACAGACACGTGTACCCTTAACGTAGTTCACAGGGAGATTCAGCGTGACACAGAGTGTGACAAGGCCGGCCCTTTGAAATACATGTACTACTCATTTTGCCAGCTGAGTGGACTGGAGCAACGTGAAATAAAGTGTCTTGCTCAAGGACACAACGCGTCGCCGGAGATCGAACTTACGACCTTACAATCGTGAGCCGAATACCCTAACCACTAAGCCACGCGCCTTCACATGAATGGTTTAGAGAGTTATTCTCCTCTTACACTTGAAAATTATTTGTTAAGGTTAACTGTAGAGATTTTCTTAGAAATCATAGCCAGCACTGATTCGTTACGACGTTTCGTATCCGAGTATGCCTAATGAAAACCACGAGATCAAAGATGAAGAAATGGGTAGTGGGTGAATATGCTATATTTCATGAGTTCTTACTTCATCAGCACCACACCCAACCCATTAACCATCCAAGAACTCATTGCTTAAATAACCAATGAATGTAGCGGTCTACCATTATTGGATATACCAATTTTACATATTAAACACATTCCTGGCAGCTGGTGTGTACATATTAGTTACTTGCAGGGACACTGTATTTCGTTCTGCAACCATAATATACTACAAAGCATATTAGACGCTTTATAAGTCGATACCGTGTTCTACTGTCTTGTCAGTGCGATTAAAAGGGTTCGATGTGGTGCTGATAGATGAAGGAGCAAGATCTCCTAGATATGGAATATTCAACCACTACCCATTTTTCATCTTTGATATCATTGTTGTTTACATGAGGCATACGCGGATACAAAACGTCGCAACAAATCTATGCTGGCGATAATTTCCATTGAAAATCCGTACAGATATTCCTAACAGGTGATTTTATAGCACAGTAGAACACAGTATTGATTTATAAAGCATTTAATATAGCTTTGTAGTATATTATGGTAGCATAACGAAATACGATGTACCTGCAAGTTCTTAAACTGGAATATAAATGATATTTCCTGACACTTCGTGGATGACTGGAACTCCTAAACAGAAAAGTAGCCCTCATTCCCTTCCTTCCAAAGAAAACCTAGTAGGATAAGCTATTTGGAACAAACACGAATCTGGTATGATTATAAAACTTACTTTGTATCTGACCTCATTTTGATTTTAGTTTCAGAATGAAATCTAGTTGAAGCGACAAAACAATGTTTTTCACGCATTTTTTTTTTTTTTTTTTTTTTTTGGTGGGGTGAATAAAAGGTTTGTGAATATTTTAATCCCAAATTGTGTATATAAAACAATCATATAAGATAGACTTTCTGTAGTTAGACCGCAATATGATTATATATTATTTCATATTTTCTGAGTAGAGAATAAGATATATTTATGATTGTTTACTATCTACAGCATATTTGTTAAGTTTTAAGCTCAAAACATACTTTCTTTTCAACTTTCACTGATTCGTCTAATCTGAGCAAATTGTGCATACGTAGTACATGAAAACACACCCATACATATATACATACATAAACACATACTTAACAAAAAACACAATCCATATCCTCTCTCATTTCTGTTCTTTTTTTTTTCTTCACCTGTCTTACGCTGTAACAATTTCCTTAAGTTTTGAAATGGGTTAAGCGCCACCTTTACCTAATCTCATTTCTTGCGCGTTCCTTTCTTCTTTCTTTGTGATATAACTCTAAATTTATTTACGCTATTTCCTCTGTTGTTAAGTACATTTCTAAACATGAATGTTATTTCGTGAGATTTACAAATACTTTCTTGTTTAATTTCTTTAACTACATTTCTTATTGAAACTAATTTTACATGCTTTGATTCAAACTACCCAGAGGGATATCACCAGTGATAATTTCTACAATGGATGTTCCCATGACCTACTGTGGAATCTTGGAGGAAATGTTTAATCTTACTTTCGATTATGATTATGTAGATTCGCTCAATAAACAGATTGAAAAATGATCGTATTTATTATGCTAATTCCCTTGGTGTAATCGACCTGATCAGCATTCTATTGATTATAAGCTGATTATTTTTTTTTTTCATTTGAAAACTCTAAAGGAAGTAAACGAAACTTCGAAATCCATATTCACACTTTAAAATGTTCCTGTATTATCGCGATATAATAGTGTGATGTCTTCAAAACACTTTATAACGGTACACGAATTCTGAAACTTGCTGTTGTTCGTAGATATTGGGAAATAAGACACTCATAATTAAATCTATTTTATGACATCTTGCCAAAGTTAATTATATTTCCAATTAATTAACACTAACAACACTGACTCATAACGGACTAAACAATAATATAATTGAGAACCAACAGTTTTCGATGCTTGCAAAGTTTTAATACGTCAGAATAATTGATCTAAATTATAGTGATCGTTAATACTGTGATATATATTAGTCAGTAGGAAAGGTAATATGATATATTCAGTTATAAAATAAACTTTGATTAACGTTCATTGTGATATTTCCTTTATGTATTTGATATCATAGAAGCTGGAACTAGTCTTGCCAGTTGGATGTCGTTCTGACTAACCAAGAATATATCATTCTCATTTCGTTACCAGGGTTACAGTTCCTAAGCTGAAATCCTAAAATAGGCTTAATATGATAAAACCTTTTCTGATGTTAATACAACTAATCATCTTATAATAAATAAATCAGATTAAGAAATGTTCGTTACTTTATTCGACTAAATAAAGATACAACTCTGCAGAGCTTCATATTGTAAACCAAATTCCAAAACGTAGTTTCTACTCATTAAGTATATATATATATACTGGTGTTTGTATATCCATTCAACCCTCTTATTCCAAAATATTTAATGTAATTAACTTCACATTTTCAAGAAATATCCTAAAATTATCACCCATGCGAATTGATATTTAATAGTTTTCTTTCTTTTTAAAACGTTAAACCTGCACCTTGTTTCTATTCTACATTAAACATGCATTGCGCTTTGATTCTCCTCTGACATAATAATCAAATCAAAAATCTATATCATAGAATTATTTGAAGTATGAAAAAATAACTCGTATAAAATTAGAATTTTCAGTAATTACATAAAAAAAAAACAATATTTACTATGCGTTTATTAAATTATTACAGGCAAATGGAACTATGCATGAAATGAAAAGGGAAAATGCGGGAATGGGAATAAGAAGTTAGCATTTGCTAGATTTTAAAATAGATAGAATACGATTATCAAAAATGAATACGGGAAGGATTTAGACGTGATGGCTAAAATACACAAAGGACTATGCGCATGCATGTGTGTGTGTGTGTGTGTTTGTGCGTGTGTGCGCGCTTGTATGCATGCGTGTGCGCGTGTGTGCGTATGCGTGCATGCTTGTACATATATGCTTGCATACATAGATGTGTATATATTTATTTACATCCATATAAAATATACACATATGCATGTACACACTCACACACACACACACACATATATAAATATATATATATGTCTGTGTGTCTGTGAGTGAGCAAAGCTTGGATTAAAATATAAAGTTTCGTTGTGGGTGAATAATGATTAAATACTTTCTTTCTTTACAATTGGAGTGTGGGAAGAAAAGGGAGAAAGTAGTCACCCGAGCGGCTTTGCATTTTCTGGTTTAGACCCTTCATCAGACAAGGCATGCTCGGCTTTGTTCCCCTATCATTAGCATATGTCAGCTGCTTCTAAAGGTAGAAAACATGAATTTTATATAGATATATATATTTGTGTGGGGGAGGGGTGTATTGTAACGAAAAGTGGTAAACCTCAATATCGTTGGAAATGGAGGACTACATTTATTAGATGATGCAGATATGCAGACTTAGAATCAGGACTTCAAGTTTCTCTATCAACGATGTATAAGATGCAGTTACTGGGCTTACGGCAGCTGAAGAAGTGCGACGATTATCGTATCGTTGATACAGAAACTTGAAGTTCCGAATGTATATCTCCATACTTGCATCATACAATATATACATACATATATATACGGCTATTGTCTAGCCGCTGGAAGATTCACAGTAAAAATATATTTGTAGGTCTCCTGTTAAATCTAAACAAACAGGCTACACCGATTATATTTCCTATCGCCGGGTATACACGCAGATCACTCAGGCCAGTTTCTAGTCGTGCTTTTCCTTTGTCGCAGAAGAATTATCCCTCAACTGCGTGTAGTGATTTTAGCAAGCGGACAGATGCAAATAAGTTTTAGCTTATTTGCATAATGCTGCAGGCAATTGCAATGAGGATTATCTATTAGTTTATAATCCATTACAGATCGTGCTTCGTATTATATGATGTGATAAATTCATAGAATGAAACCCATGAATATGGGATTCTATGAAAGTAACAACAACAAAAAAACCGACTCTCATACTTTCTAATAGCATAAAATGTAACGAATTTAATTGCTGTTTTGTGTTCTATTTAAAACGATAACACTAGTCTTCTGCAGATATGTACTCTCATTCCGACTAATTCCCTTCAAGTACTAAAAAAAATTACTTATAATAATAATAACAACAACAACAGCAATAAGAAGAAGAAGAATATTATTATTAATAATAATAATAATAATAATAATAATAATAATAATAATAATAATAATAAAAGTAAATGTATAAGCTCACTCTTTAAACAACGGACATGTACCCGTCCACGCAATCACTGTAAAAATATATTGCTTCTATCTCACTGTCAGGTAACCAATGCACCTGTACCATATGTGTTTGAAGACCCAGAAGGATTATAAACCACGCCTGCCGAGGGGTGGCCATCTACTTGGAGAAGGCAATAGTAAACAACCCCAATATCTCTGTCAAGAAAACACTATGAGAAAATGAGAACGAAATAACGCTATGGCTTCATTCGATGGAAGAACTTGCGTTTAATCTTGAATGCTTT
>NC_142937.1:8010411-8022911 GCF_046866305.1 Octopus bimaculoides | reverse complement strand
ATTACAAGTATAAACCTGAACTTGTTATCTGGATAGAGTAACTGTAGATTTCTCAATAATTCAGCATAGGTGTTCTCATTTTCGCGGATCTTCAGCTTTATGTTAACATCCACTGGGCAGCTAATTTCCCCAACTGTGCACAGTTTCTCTTCTCTATCCCAAATCATTATACCAGGTCTGTTGTGCTTATATTTTATTGAGGTCTTCACTTGTACATTCCACCAGTATTCCTATGAGTGGCAATGGCATCTACCATATTGTCGGCTTTTATTTCTTTGTCCTCGGGATTATCCTTTCGACGGAATTCATTATAAAGTGTCCTAGCTACAACGTCATGTATAGGTATGTATGTATGTATGTATGTATGTACGTATGTATGTATGTATGTATGTACGTATGTATGTATGTATGTATGTACGTATGTATGTATGTATGTATGTACGTATGTATGTATGTAGGCATGTATGTATGTAGGCATGTATGTATTATCCACGTATATCTGCATGGTTGGATGAATGGATGGATATGTGTATATGTGGTTATGTGTTTGATCACGTATATTATATACGTATATTCATATTGGCACGTATTTATATCTGTTATCTAGTCTAAGCGACTTTTATACTGCTTGAAATCGATGTTGCATTTTAATACTACATATCTTAGATTTGAAATATAATTGCATATCTATGTTGTTTTATACCTCTTACTATCTCTTCCTCGACCGTATTCAGATGTTTATACATAACCATGAATTCACAGATTTCAATGTTTGACAGTGACAATATGGTTTTGTTACTGACAGTTTCCTGCGATGCTTTGTACATCTTTACTGATGTATACTGAATGTAAACTTTAAGTTTCTATTCTTCTCTACTGTCCGTTACTATTTCCGTGCTTCTATTTGCTACAATAGACACTTTAAATACTTGGGTGTGGAGTATTTTACAATAAGATTTATTATTCGTGTATTGAATTTGTAATTCTTTTGATGATTCTTTCATTACTAATGCTTAATTATCACTAACTAAGGTATTACTGAAATCTATGTATGATATTATATAATAAAAAATAATTGGTTGATTTTCTAGTTATTTAAATCATTGTTCCTAGGAAGGTGTATATATATTTGTGTCACATGAAGCCCTCAGCAGGACACACCAAATACTACTGCAGAGAGCCATGTCCACAAAATCAGAGAACGAATATAGAATAAAACTAAGGAATAGCATTAAATGGACCAAGATCTCGATAGAATACTAGAAATTATGCTAACAGAAACTTCGAAGTGAAAGTTGAATACCTTTATAACGATAACGAATAAACCGGCAGGAAGTCGACTGAGAATAGAGGACAGGCAAAATATCACCAATATTGCAACGTAAAAAAGGCAACATGCTCTTATACACTGTAGTCAAAGCACATAATTGTATACAGTCCGGAATCAGCCGAATTCGAGCAGTCCTTACTAATGAGGCAGCGGAAATTGCCGAAAGAGACCAGTCAATATAGGGAATTCTCGATCGGCGTTTTCGGGTGATTAAAGTTTCTGTCAATATATATGCACACAATTATGTGCATCGATTACAGCATTAGAGCGTTTTAGCTCTTATTTCTAGCAATGTGGGTATTTTTAACACCCTAGTCCTATTTGCTTGACAATTACAGTTTCCTTTTTGGTAAAACATGTCCTACTGCTGTCTATATTAATTTTCTGTATATACATACATATATATATATATATATATATATATATATATATTTATATATATATATATATATATATCAACTTTAAATAGAGCTCAAAATTGATCCGTTGAAAATACTTTATTACAACAACAATGACAATAATAATAACAAATAAATAGACCTATGTACATTTCGATAGAACATCCAGAATGGTTAATACATATCATAAAATATTATAAAATATTATAAAATGTAGGATACTCCATCTCCTCAGGGTCCCATTATTATTGCTATCATCACCATCATTATTATTAGCAATACACATCCCAAAAAAACAGAAATCATTCAAATCTAATTCTCATAGTTGACCCATGAAAATATACAAAACAGGATGAAAAAGTAATAGATGGCACACAACTTTCCATCCCAAATGTGCAATGAACGACCATATATATATATATATATATATATATATATATATATATATTATATATATATATAAAGGGTAAAGACCCCTTCGGTCATGAATGACCATGGAATTGCACCTAGAAACTTCCCATCCTAGTCACAAGTCCGGGCAAGTTTGTTTAAGGAAGATCTGCAGTCGCCTATGCATAGCAATCTTCCCTCTCCACGCAACCGATGTTTTCCAAGGCTAAGGCAAAGGCCAATATAGTGACGTCACATTTCATTTCCTTAGCTGAGTGAACTTGAGCAACCTGAAATAAAGTGTCTTGCTCAAGAACACTACCCAGTCCGGGAATCGAAGTCACTATCTCATGATAGTGAGCACTATGCATGCATGTATGTATGTATGTATGTTATCAATCAGTTTCATTTCTGTATTTCTTGTCCATAGAGAAAGAGCCGGACTCTAACATAGATTCAAGGCTCCTTCATTGGAACTTTTATCAACATCATCTAGGTATTTGTGCATACGTGTGTGTATGCAGTATTTGGTGTTAGTGTATGCGCAGATTTGTATGTTTGTTTTATGGATGCGTTTTAGATGCATGCATATGTATTTATGTGCTAAATTTTTTGAAAGTTTTACATATCTTTACAGTTCCATTGATGGCTTGAATCTGTAGTCTTCTAATATGTATATGATTTATATGTAAATGAATGGGTACAACTGTGTGAGTTCGATTGTGTAATTTTACTATATTAATCTTAGAAAGTACATATATTTTATATATACTTTTATATCATTTTTCGAATACTTTATTTTTTCATCTCTATTGTAACTTCTTTACTTCATTATTTTATCCCTTCCTGTTTGTTGTTAATATTAAGGATGGTTAATTCCTTGAACTTAGATCTAACAACTTAACAACCCTAATTTTTCCAGGTTTTTGTTGAGGCAGTTCGTTACACATCCCAATGCCCCAACAATCACGGGTATGAATCTGAACTTGTAGTCTGGGTGGAGTATCTGTAAATTTCTCAGTAGCTCGGCGTAGTTGTTCTCTTTTTCTCTAATCTTTAGTGGGATGTTGACATCTGCAGGACAGCTGATTTCTACTACTATACAGAGTTTCTCTTCTCTGTCCCAGATTACTATATCCGGTCTATTATGTCTGCACTTTATTGAGGTTTTATGTATGTATGTATGTATGTATGTATGTATGTATGTATGTATGTATGTATGTATGTATGTGCGTATGCTTGTTTGTATGCACGTGTGTATGTGTGTCTGCAATTGAATGTGCTTGTATGGGTATGTATTGCCATGGGGATTTACTATGTTTATAGGTGTGTATATATATATATACTCTCATGTTCATGTGTGCCTGTGTATATACATATGTGTATCTATACGCATATATATGTGTGTATATGTACCTATGAGTTTTTGTATGTATTTATATGTGTGCGTCTGTTTATACTTACGATGTGCAATCTTTTATTCTTTTCTTGATTTTCGTTTACTTATTTCCGTCATTTGACAGTGGCCATGCTGGAGAACCGCCTTAAATGGTATTAGTCGAAGAAACTGACCCCAGGGCTTATTCCTTGTTAGCCTAGTACTTATTCTATCGCTCTCTTTCGCCGAACTGCTAGTTTACGGAGATATAAACGCACCAGCATCTGTTGCCAAGCGATGGCGGGGAAACAAACATAGACAAACGCACACAAATACACACACACACACACACACACACACACACACACACACACACACACACACACACACACACACAAACAAACAAACATATATATATGATTTATATGTAAATGAATGGGTACAACTGTGTGAGTTCGATTGTGTAATTTTACTATATTAATCTTAGAAAGTACATATATTTTATATATACTTTTATATCATTCTTCGAATACGTTATCTTTTCATCTCTATTGTAACTTCTTTACTTCATTATTTTATCCCTTCCTGTTTGTTGTTAATATTAAGGATGGTTAATTCCTTGAACTTAGATCTAACAACTTAATTGATATAAAACAACATATCGTTACTGTTACAGACCATACAATGCAAATTTTATCTAGATTTGGTCTTCTGTACATTGTGTAAATATAAAGAGAAAGTTTTGTATGTATGCCTAGAAATGAATCGTTAATATAACCATAATGTCCTGGTGATATGTTGCGTTAGCTTCCATTATACGCATTGATTTGTGAATATACAATTGTATTGTACAATGCGTAGCGAGGATATTAATACTGACATGTAAACATAATTTACTATTATTACACGAAGAAGTCAGCTAAACAGCCATAATCCTAAGGATGTCATGTAGTTAAATAAATATATTTATCTCTCATAACTTCTTACTTATGCTTTATATACACCGCGCGAAATAATTTCATCTATCGAATCTCCAGGAATTCGGCTGCATGGAATTCTGCCTTATATTTCTCGGCATTGGATTACTAGGTGGCCTGTTAGCCGAGACCGCTAGAAGAGCTTTCTGTGATAGTCACACGATTCTACGAATCCAAACATTACAAATTTAAATGTATATGTATGTGAGTGTGTATTTTACACACACACACACACACACACACACACACACATACATGCATACATACATACATATATATATATATATATATATATATATATATATATATATATATATATATATATATATATATATATATATATATATATATATATATATACAGAGTGTTCATGGTAGTTCTAAAGATACGAACCTTGGAGCAACATTTATAATCTTTCTCGGTCTTCAACAGCCTTCAGCGAAACGGAAAAATGAAATTATTTCAAGTTTATTTACCTATTTGTTTTTCTGATTACTTTCCGTCATGTTTCTTGCTTTGTTTTTGTATACTTCAGTTGTTTTTTGTTCCCATTTCTTTTCCACGCTTTCTTTTATCTTTTTTTTTTTTCTACTCAGTTGAAGCAATTATCTCGATATTTCCGCGTTGTCTGCGTGTAGTTACAATTTTCATTAATAAATGCTTCAGGAAGTATCACATTGCTCAAAGCTACCGCTATTCTTTTAACTTAATCTTCGTTATCTCATTCCTACAATATTCTTGAAATTTGTATCAGTAAATACTGCTCTTTCAGACTGAAATGAAAATTCATGTCTACTTTAAACATCTTGTATGCATAAATACACACATGCACATGCGCATGTGCATATATATATATATATATATATATATATATATATATATATATATATATATATATATATAATATGAGTAAATAAATGGAGTTAAACGCAGATATTACTCAAATTCTTTTACTTTCGACATATGTTTCGAAGACAACATTGGTTTTATTCCAAAGGAATAAACAGTGGGGGGGGGGGGTAAGAAGAAGAAGAAGAAGAAGAAGAAGAAGAAGAAGAAGAAGAAGAAGAAGAAGAAGAAGAAGAAGAAGAGGCGGAGATTAGGACGTGTTTATTATTAAGAGCAAATAGGTCATCTTCACTTACAGCTGTTTCAATTGACACTCAATAAACTTTAAATATACATTCATGTGACACATGAGTATATTTTATCAGAGGTAAAAAGATATACCTTTGGATGTTATATGTGTGCTTGTGAATACATTTTAGCAGACTGAATGTTACGGTTTATGATTTGTATTGTTATATGCTCAGGAGAGGAGTTTACAGATTGATTAGAGATAAAGTAGAATGGGTGAATATCATTAGAACATTAAATAAAGTAGAGGTGACAGAGGAAAGTTAAATATATATAACATAAGTTTATAGTTAACTAGCAGAAATACCCGGCGTTGCCCGGGTTAAAGAGAATAATGAAATCTAAAAACGCCGTCTAGACTACGCATCATCTTTATATATAGAGATATATATACACACACGCACCCAAACACACGTATATATATGTATATCAATATAAATATATGAAAGTCAATGAAGATTCGTAAAAGAAGGTGATCATGTACATACTTTCTTGCTGTTGTGATTATAGCACCTCATTGTAAACCCCTTGTGGAGCATATACAAATAGGTTCTTTGTTGCTGCCCACTCTTGAGCAGCCAACATACAGTTGTCCATGTGAGAAGCAGGGCTCTTCCAAGAGAAGACCAGCTACATACAGTGTTTGACCCTGATATTTGTTTATGGACATGGCAAAAGTCACACGAAGGGGGAACTGTAGTCTTCTGAATGTAAAAGGAATGTCTGCTCCTGATGGAGTAAGAGGAATTCTTGGAATAAAGACGTCATCCCCTTTTGCACATCCAGAAAGAATGGTAGCCTCGATAACGTGTGACATCATTTTCTAAATAATGCTCATCTGTTATGTTCAGGTTAAAATTTCATCAACATCAAAAATATATGAATTTTCATGGGAGTTATGGCCGTTATGCAAAGAATATAATTTCCAAATTTCATAAAGATCCATTCAGTACTTTTGACGTAGTTTTGGATAAGAAAACAAATGACTAATGTGTGTGTTTGTGTGCATGTGTATGTGTGTGTGATGGGTGTATATATGTATAGATATCTGTATGCATGTATATATGTATATATGTGTACATATTACATGTACATCTATATATATATATATACATCTACACATATGTATACATATACATGTATGTATAGATCTATATATATATATATACATATACGTGTACATCTTTATCTCTCTCTCTTTCTCTTTCTCTTTCTCTCTTTCTCTCTCTCTCTCTGAAAGTATATGTCATTACAGTATCGAAATGGTGTACATATACATGTATATGTATACATATACATCTCTCTCTCTCTCTCTTTCTGTCTCTCTCTCTTTCTCTCTTTCTCTCTCTGTGAAACTATCTGTCACTACAGTATCGAAATGTGATTGTTTCAGTTAGTGGAATAGTTTCATTTTTAAAGTGAAAGTATTTGACATGAGTGTTTTTGTTTCACTTTTGACACGTAATACTTAAATACTGGAGGAGATATTATGTTGCCGTGTGCTCGAACTCTGCAAGAAGTTAATAATTTTTTTTTGACTAAAACAGAACTGGAACCCTAAGTAAGGCATGTGTAAAATTTGAATGAAATTGGTTGCGTAGTTTTCGAGTTTTAGGGATTCACACAGACAGACAGACAGACAGACACACACACATTCTCATTTTTATATATATAGATAAAAGAATGAAATATTCATTTATAAAGTATGAATAAAATTATTAAAATTTATATGAGTGCATGTACGTATATATATATATATATATATATATATATATATATATATATATATATATATATATATAGTTTTAGGAAAAATAACCAATTTTCAAGAACTCATCGATGAAAATCCACTATCACATATAAGGCTCAATTTAATTTTATTTTTTTATAAATTGATTTTAATAGAGTTTTTTACCTGTAATTTTGGATTTTGTCCCTAATATTATCATATATATATATATATATATATATATATATATGTGTGTGTGTGTGTGTGTGTGTGTGTGTGTGTGTGTGTGTGTGTGTATGCATGTATGTATGTATGTATGTATGTATACACGCGCGCGTGCACGCAAACACGCACACACACCTATATATACATATGTATCCATACGCCTGGGTTAAGTAAATTTTTATGGAATTGAAGGGTAATAACACTTAATTTTAAATTAAATGGGATAATATTGCTTCTGCAACGGCTTATGAAATTAATAATAAGAAATACAAACTATGTGTAGAAGAAGCCTTCAAAATTCTTACTTACACACACACATATATATATATGTATATGTATACATGTGTGTGTGTGTGTGTGTGTGTGTGTGTGTGTGTGTGTGTGTGTGTGCTTGTCCGTCTGTGTCTCTGTGTGTGTCTGTGTGTATGCATATATCAGGTTGAGCAAAAAGTAAGCAACGTTTAGAACCGTAAAGAATTAGTAGCGGATTTTTGCAGATTTTTTTTTTTTTTTTTAAACAGTTTTTTGCAGTTGTCTGGTAAAACACATATAAACTTGCCTAGATGCATTAATAAATTAATATTGATATTTTTTCCAACGTTGTTACAATCATCTGAATTGGAAATGTCAAAGCGTGATATTCCAGCAATTTTGCTATTCAAATTCCAAAGAGGACGTAAAGCAGCTGAAACTGCTCGCGATATCAACGAATCGTTTGGTGAGGAAATGAACAGTGAGTGTCAATTCGAAAATGGTTTAAACGATTTCGTAGTGGATACTTGAGTGTTGAAGAACGTGAGCGTAGTGGACGCCCATCTGTCATCGATGATGGTCAATTAAAGACCGTCGTTGAGAAAGATTCCCGTAAGACTGCACGAGAACTGGCAAAAGAACTTCGGGTTAGCCAGAAAAGTAACTGCTACTATTTGCATTCGATCAGAAAAATCAAAAGAGCTCGACAAATGGGTATCATACGATTTTATAATCAGAAAATGCGCAGAAACGTTAGCATGCCGGGCGGTGAGCTGGCAGAACCGTTAGCACGCCGGGCGAAATGCTTAGCGGTATTTCGTCTGCCGCTACGTTCTGAGTTCAAATTCCGCCGAGGTCGACTTTGCTTTTCATCCTTTCGGGGTCGATTAAAGAAGTACCAGTTACTCACTGGGGTCGATATAATCGACTTAATCCGTTTGTCTGTCCTTGTTTGTCCCCTCTGTGTGTAGCTCCTTGTGGGCAGTAAAGAAATAAGAAAATGCGCAGATAGGAAATTTGCTCGTCGCTGCTTCTCTGTAACCAGGCCGATTCAGTTCTCGACCGTATTGTAACTTGCAATGAAAAGTGGATTCTGAATTTATATTTTTGCTCTTCTTAAGTTATTCATAAAAAGAAGAGAGTGGAGGGAGGGGGAGCATGAAATTTCAGGTATTCCATATTCTCCTGCTGGAACTGACTGGTGTTAGCTAAAGCTTCCCAATATAGAGTTTATAGTATGAAACCGAATGATAAATTAGTTCTCGCACATTTGTACCAGCTTTTAACTACACAATCTCCCCAATAAACTTGAGTGACGTTAAACTGTGGCATATTACACTTAGCTGATTTCAAGGGCTATGGGATCGAAAATGGACCTACGTAATTTCCAAGCGAAATTTTTAAACGCACTGTTATGCTTTACGCCATAAAATCTTCACAGAAACAAAGACCCACAATATTGTAATTCTGTAATAAAATCAAAGCGCAAATAGAACATGCAAATACCATTGCAAGTATCATTATTCTAACGCTTGCAGTGAATGCGAAAGCTATAATTCCTCTACATTATTGACAAATATATCACACAACAGAAAACAAGTCAGATTATTAAAACACTGGTTGATAGTGGGAAATACATGCAAAAAACACATACAAAACAGATTAGTCGTGGAAAATACACATAGGGTAAAGTATGAAACAAAACTCGATAACCAGATAAGGAACAAAAAACACGATTAGTAACAAAGTAATGGCAGACCCCAAGACAGAAGTATTTCCTAATGTCTTAAAAAATGTGTGACGCCAACAGCCAGAAATTTATAGTCTAGTGATAACAAATGATAAAAGTTACATCTACGCTCTCGTGATTACCATCTAGAATAACATTTAGAATAACGATAATAACAAACTGTACTATAAATATTTTCTATTCACATGATCAGGAAGGTTATAGTAGGACAACAAGCCTACAAATCATATCATACTAATAGAAGTAATAAGCAAATATGAAAATGCCTTGGTAAAATTTTAACCGTTGTATAGCTGTGGGTTTTAATACAACCACACAAGCATACAATGCGAAAGCCAGCTGGTGCTCACAGCAAACTTTTCCAGTTCGAATGTCATTTAACTCCCGATTTACATATCACATGTATTGTATGGATGCAAGAATTAGTAATGTTCGACCTCGTCGTCAAAATATATCTGGTAACTGAAATTTCTCCAATCAACTAAAGGGTATTGTGAAAGCAAAGAATCCAAAGGTGCTATAGTAAATGTCACAACTCTGTCGTCAGCATTATGCTCTAAATCATTCTCTCTCTGACCTCCCTTCTCTAGTCTCATTATCCTAAATTCCATCCTTTTTCCTACCCGCTTTTCCGTCTTGTGTTTCTAGCCTTCCTCTCTTTCGTAGATTCTTTTTTCTTTCATTCCGCTTCACTTCCCTGTTATTTTGTACTTCTTTCTTACGCCCCAAAGAGGGTTGTCTGAACCGTTTAAAGGCATCTAGGAGTTTGTACACATTTGCACTTATTCTGTAAAGGCAACCTTATGGCTTTAAATTAACAGTGATTCTGTCAACTGGGTTATCATCCTGCTTTAATCTCGGTCTGCAAGATATTGATTTCCTTTTATTTTTATTAACATTTAAAGTAAGAACAGGATATATTTAACATATATGTACTGGTTCCTATATTCGAAATCAAAACATATTTTCGTTCGAGGAGAACATCAATCTCATAAGATCCTGTAAGAATTTCTTCACTCAAGCCCAGAGCAACCTAGAAAGATGACAAGCAAATTTGACTTTGATGTGATTTCGAGAATAATTGAATACTTAAAAATTAGTATTGCTACTATTAATTCTGCCTTTTTTTGTTCCTACTAGATATATTATCGGATGTGAATTAATATAATCCATATGTCATACATGTTATGGTGTATTAATTTCTTTCTGATATAACTTGATTTGACTGATGTTATCACAGTATTGCAAGGCTTTCCTTTTACTGTCGAAATATTTTCATAGATTTTTTTTTCAAAAATACAATTTTTTTTGCTTCACAATTTTCTAAGCATTTCTTTATTCTAGCAAAAAGTTGCTGTAAACCAACGGGTTACGCATTTTATTTCATTAAAAAGTGGAGATGGCAATCAGTCGTTCGCATTTAAAAACTGATTAACGAACAAAGCAATGCTCAAGAGTCGATGTTGCAAAATTTATTAGCTTCGATCCTAATGTGTGTGCAACTAAGTAACTAGGCCACACGCCAAAAAGATTTGTACGCTTCACATCTGTGATCCCTGTGTAATAGAACACGCGCACACACACACACACACACACACACACACACACACACGCGCGCACACACACACATGTACGAGGAAATGGCAAAAGAGTGTGAAATCTGGGAGTCTGATAGAATAGATGATTTCACTCCTGCACGTATACTAATTTTTTTGAGAACTATCCAGAGAGGCTTTTTATTGACAGTCATCAAATATTCACGTTAGAATCAGCCAGAAGGTATTCAAAATGAAGGGAAATGTTATTGGTTGGGTTTTCGCCATTCTGTAAGATTTAGTATTTGTTTACCAATCATCAGCTCGCATCATCAAATAAATTTCTATAAGACTGACAGAGGTAGTTGAGTTTAACTCTCGGCGTTGAGTGTCACTCATGAGGACTAAGATGATCTGTATCAAAATCCTATATCAAAATCCGACAGGGCTTTTGTGGCTTTTGGGTTGTTGTTTTTTTTTAGCTAAAGCGGTGCCAGTCAGTAACACCCGTCACCTTTGAGACCTATATGTATATATATATGCATATATGTATGAATGCATGTATGTATGTATGTATGTATATTTGTATGCATGTATGTATGTATATATGTATGTATGTATGTATGTATATGTGAATGTGAGTGCATGCGTGAGTACAATATAAATATATATTTTATTTCAAAATAATTACAACGATTGTTTGGAAACAGTGAAAAGGAAACAGAATTAATCAAATCAAATTAAAAGAGCATTACCATTGGCTTTTCCGCCACTCTCCTTAGCGAAACATTTTATTACTCTTTGCCTTAAAAGCTGTCAAATCTAAAGACAGCGTACAATCCAATTCAAATAAATTAATGTCTGCCATATTTGTCTTGTTAACAACTGCAATATTTATTGTGTATAATGTCGATTATAGTTATGTTGAATTTGTCACTTACAGTGATGTCAGGCTGCTGGAAAAGACACTGCTACACTTAGTATTAGCACTACTACTTCAGTGAGTTTGTATCTTGTAGGTCATTTACTGCTTTGGTTTGTATACTGTCAAATATTTCAAATGTAATTATAACAATCTGAATGAACTGTATTGTGTTTAAATCGTTTTCATCTACATGTTGAAATATCAAAATATATTTATCTCTTGTGGAGAAAATTTAATTTCAGTTTATTTCAACAAAACTTTAAAATTATTTATAGATAATGGAGAATGAAGTAGAAGAAATCGATAGAACACATTATCAGCATAGTGTAAATTAGCTTCCCCTTAAGAGCCAGAATATATTTCATCCCTAACAAGTCGGTAAAGATCAGGTGAAATCCACAGTAAGGTACCATCTTATTTCTGAGGTAGTGCCGCAGCTATACGCACGTTCACTCTTGTCTGCATCCAATGTAA
>NC_142937.1:7987911-8005411 GCF_046866305.1 Octopus bimaculoides | reverse complement strand
TATATATATATTTGTATATTAATACTATTATTTTCATAATCATTATTATCATTATTATTATTATTATTATTATTATTATTATTATTATTATTATTATTATACTACTACTACTATTTCTACTACTACGACTACTACTACTATTATTATTATTATCATTATTGTTATTATCCTTATTGTTAATATTATTTTCATTAATATTATTTATTGCCTTTGCACAGTTTCTAACGCTGGAGATGTGCTACGATGTCAGCTGTTCACTACCAGTGAACTAAGGTAACACCTCTTATTTTTCGAGCACCTTCCAGAGTTTTGCGAGCGGTTCCAAGCAGTGATGTTTTCTGCAAGTGCTCCACCGTTATTGCAGCCCCTATTTGTTCCACGTACTTCTCGAGATTTTTGCTCACTGTTCCTAGGGCTCCGACACTTATTAATGCTACTGCTACTTTTTTTATCTAACACAACTGCTTAACTTCCCAAGCTAACCTGTCATATCTCTCGACTTTTCTTTCTTCCATATCGCATACCATGTTGTCAGCTGGGCATGCTATATCTATGATCCAGCCATACGGTTTCACCATTTTGTCCACAGATTCTGCACTTATCATTTTCTGATGTGTTGTCTATTCTGTATTTAATGTAGTTTGTTCTTAGTGCTTGCTCTTGAGCAGCACAGATTAGAGCCTCTGTTTCCGGTTTCAAATCACTTTTAGTCATCCACAGTCATCTTTTTTCTCTCTCAGTATTATCGTCAACATCCTTATGAAATTGACCGTGCATTCTTTTCTTTACCCACCTATTTTCAGTTTCATTCGTTTTCAATTTCCTATACAGTGCTTTATCTTTGCAATCTTTCATCCTACACAAGCCTAACCTTCTTACTTTTATTATTATTATTACCATTATTATTATTAATATATAAATGATTGAGGTAACTCCACCAGAAGTCCAAATTAAAAGAAGAGTGCCATTGTCATCTAGTTAAATATGGTTCACTAGATGACAATGGCACTCTTCTTTTAATTTTGACTCTGTATCTTCTCGAGGAGTTACCTCAATCATTTATATATTGACCAAAATGAAGTAGATTAACAAAATTACTTTTTTAACCTGTTGAAGACACTGAAGATGTCGAAATATCGTTCAGTACATGACAATGGCACTCTTCTTTTAATTTTGATATTATTATTATTATCATTCTGCAGAGGTTCGTTGCAGTTGGGTGGTACATATCCTTTTTCACTGAGTTGGTATTCAGTGCCTGAATCTGGGCAGCGATGTTTAGGCTTTCAGTCTTCTTTTTTAGATCA
Source organism: Octopus bimaculoides (assembly GCF_046866305.1). Classification (NCBI taxonomy): domain Eukaryota; kingdom Metazoa; phylum Mollusca; class Cephalopoda; order Octopoda; family Octopodidae; genus Octopus; species Octopus bimaculoides. The sequence goes on along the minus strand of NC_142937.1, from coordinate 8,004,104 downwards.
CCTTTGCTGAGCCATCTCCGTGATGATTTCTGGTCTTTTCATTTGCTAGTTTCACGGTAGAACTGACCATGTAATTTCATGCGGAGTAGGATTTCTTCTCTCCCGCTGGCAATTCGTGATCGGAATTCATGAGCACTCTCAAGTCTATTTTTGGTAAATATTTCTGTATTATCAGCATACTATAGCAGGTCTTCTTTGCTGTTTACCAAATATTCTGCCATGCCTCTTCTTTCACTATTGATGCACTCCCATACGCTAATCAGCTTACACTCACTTTTACACCTCTTCATGTAAAGCCTGTGTACATTGATCTTAGGGTGGAGGGTACCATGTATTGTCATTGTCTTCAGGTAATGTGATCAAGTTGGTTAATCTCTGCTTGTGTCCATTTGAGGATGGGTGCGCTGTAGTGGACAACAGCAACAGCCCATATGTTGATGGCAGTCACATTATTATTATTATTATTATCATTATTATTATAATAATAATAATAATTATTATTATTATTATTATTATTATTATTGAGTGAGAGTGCAGTGCATGCCATCAAAGTTACATTGGGGTAAAATATAAGCCCAGTATACGCATCATAACTACCTGTCTGATAAGGGTACACCAGGCACATGCATCGCAAACATATGTGTGCAACATGACGATCCTCTGTTAAGGTAAATAGTGCATGACATTGCAGGTGGGGCCCAGTTAGAATTTTTGTTCAGGTTATGTAGCCTATTCCTCTCAAAAAGTCGCTGCATAATGGTTGTTTAAGGATGCTGAACGAAACACTCGTGTTTCCAGAAGTGAATTATTCAAACACGCTAGAATTCCTCTCAACAGATGACTAAGATGCTCCTGCACTACTTCTCCTCGTGATCAGAGATGCACATATCGTCAGCTACTAAGGGACAAGTTCAACTGCTTATGGTCAGTCAAACACCTGACTAGCAAATCTGTGGTATTGAGCAGAATATTTGATGTAGCCCATCTTTAATACCAAGACAAAACATTATTATTATTATTATAATATAAGCACATATTCTTTTACCTGTCTCAGTAGTGTGGCCATGCTAGGACTATTAAACTTATTCGTATCCCTCAGTATTTGTAGCGCTAAACGCACATGCATGGATTTGCGTATAGTATATTCGTGTGTATCTGTCTGTAAGAGTGTGTTTGCATGGGGTGTGTGTCTTTTGTAGATGCATGTATGCATATATGTATATGTATGTATATAGTTGCTTAAATATATGTATATATGCATAATATATAAACATAAATGCATATATACATAGCATATACGTATATAGATAGATAGATAGATAGATAGATAGATACATTTCTTTTATTAGCCACACAGGGCTCAACGAAGATGGGACAAATACAATGTAGAGCTTTTCTTTTTGGGAGGGGGAAGGAAGGAAAAAAAAAATTGGTGGTGTCGATCAAAAGGGATCGTAGGAAGGGAAAAAGGGGCAGTTCGATCAAAAGGGATCGAAAAAAAAAGAAAAGGAAAGGCCGATCAATAGGGATCGTGTATCACACAGTAATGTTCTCGTGTAAAAAGAGGGGAGGACAGTTTAGGTTTAGCCGTGGAAGGAAAAGCCTACGGAAAAGACCACGGTAACCTTGGTCAATATTCTCATTGAAGAAACTATAACAGTAAGTGACTCTCTTTTGCCTTTTTGTTTTATTTTTTTTTCCTTGTTCATAGGGTTATGCTCAAGATGGCTCCGTCGTTCACACGTGCCATCCTTGCTACATTCACCCATCTTTTTTTGAAGCATTCACTAGACAAGACTTCCCTTTCTACTCTCAACTTCCTCTTCAGGTGATACTTGAAGAAGTTGATGAGAGATTGCCCAGAGAGGAAAGTCTTTGTCTCTAGACCTTTCAGACGCGTCCACCATACACATTCTTTCGCCATAGCCACAAGTACGATGAAAATAGCTCTTCCTTCCCGTTTAAAGGAAGGAGGCGCGACAATATTCACGATAGACTCGGCTGATAGACCGACTCGTCCCACACGCGATAGCAGTTGTTCGACGTAAGCCCACAGCTCGGAAATGGTGGGACACTGTACGAGTGCGTGCAGAACGGTTTCGTCGCTCTGCCGGCATCTCGGACAGGTCGGCCCCGTGTTTCTCGAGCCATGCCTGTAGAGCTTATCCCGAACGGGTAGTGCTTCTCGATAGCACTGCCAGGCCAGGGATCTCTGGAAGTTGTCCATAGGTCCCGGCCCGAAGGTCGTCTTAAACAGGCGGGTCAGGTATTCCTCGTCGACGCCCAGGTTCGCCTCGAGATCGTCGTCGTACCTTCCCTCCACTAATCCACTATAGAATGCGTTAGTTGTGATGCAGTTGCTCAAGGTTGACCCGGGTTGTTGGAGTTGCCGAAGAGCAGCGCGACACTCGCGGTGCCATTCGCCCTTCCTCGGCCTCTTCTTGATCCATGACTGCAGTTCGGTCATGGAGACGAGCTGCGGGAAAGCGCGCCGCACAAACGGTGACCACACCTGTTCACCGCTGTCTACGTAGAGCCGGAGATGTCGCAGTCTCAGCGCGTGTCTGCGCATCATCAACCACGGCATGCCCAGTCCTCCTTTTAACGGGTGTTGGTAGCAAACGGATCGCCTAACCATCGGAACGCTTCCTTTCCACAAGAAGCGGAAGAGGATGCGCTCCAGTTTGGTGATGGTAGGGTCGGGACAAGGAACGACGGTCAGGCGGTAGTAGATGACGGACGCGATGTACGTGTTCGCCACCTCCGCCCGACGTTTCAGGGAAAGCTTCCTCTCGGCCCATTGCCGGGCTAGAGTGGCCACCCTTCTCGTTATCTCGTCCCAGTTCTTCTCCGTTTGGAGGTCTGGACCAAACCAGACCCCGAGCATCTCAACCGGACCGTCAGTCCAACGTCCCACGACGGAGGCGCTACTTGACGGCATGGGGTTGCTTCTCCAGGTGCCGAGCCGCAAGCCCACTGACTTATCCCGGTTGATTTTCGCTCCCGTTACCGCTTCGTAGTCTCTCAGTGTCTCGCCGACAAGCTCGATGTGCTTTTGGCTAGACACTATGACGGTGACGTCGTCCGCGTATGCCGACACGCTCGTCCCGCATCCCAACTCTCGCGGGATGCCCCTCAGCGTCGCCAGCTTCCGCAGTAGTGGCTCGAGAGTCAACACGTACAGAAGCGACGAGAGGGGGCATCCCTGACGGACCGAACGTGCAATGTCGAATGGTCTTGATAGATGCCCATTGACGCGAACTACCGAACGGATGCCTCTGTACAAGGCAGCCATCCAGCCGCGGAAAATGGGACCGAAGCCGGCCGCTATGAAGACAGCCTCCAAGTATTGATGGTCTACCCTATCGAAAGCTTTCGATTGATCTAAATTGATCAGGGCCCCACCCATGCCAGGTTCCTTAACTACCCTCTCTATGATGTAGCGCATCAGATGGAGGTTGTCATGGATGCTCCTGCCCGGCACCGCGCACGTTTGCGCCTTGCCGATCAGTTTCTCGATGACAAGCGCCAACCGCTTGGCTAACACCTTGGCCAAAATTTTCAAGTTTGCATTGAGCAGAGTGATGGGCCTAAAGTTATCTATGACGTCCCCCTTGTTTGGATCTTTCTTCAGCAGCGTTACGGCTCCTCGACTCACAAAACCGGGAATGCTCCCGTTTTGCTGCCAGTTGCAGTACACCGCCACCAAGACGTCTCCAAACAAGTCTGGCTTACAGTTGTAAAGCTCGTAGGGCAGACCATCCAAACCCGGAGATTTGTCCCTCGAGCATCCCGCCATCGCGTTCCTCACTTCCGCCGCCGTGATGGCACCTTCGCAGCACTCCGCCTCTCTTGCCGAGAGTCGTGGCAGGCTGTGCAGGTAGGCACTGAAGTCCACCCTGCGTTCTCGCTCGCCATTCGTCCCAAACAGTCGAGCAAAGTGCCGCTGAAAGGCCTCACACATTTTGCTTGGCTCGAGCAGTTCGCGCCCCTGTTCGTCCACCAGAGACCGAATGGTGGCTTTGTTGCCCTGTTGTGCCTCCGCCACCCGGGCCTCTCGTGCGGCTCCAACACCTTCGTTTCTTAGAGCACGCATCCTAGCCCTGACAACGCACCCTTCGTGTTTGGCGTTGAAGTGTTGGTCAAGGGCCAACTTCGCCGCCAAAACGTCGGATGCGATGCCACTTCTAATTGCCTCTTCTAGCTTCTTAACTAGTTCACCCTCTACTCTGTTTCTGTCTCTGGCTAGTGCTTTGCTATACCTAACCGCTTCTGCTTTTATTGCTCTCTTGAGGGCAAACCACCATTTGTTATTGATGATGGCTCCTGTCAAAGCCCTCTTTACTAACGTGCTAATCCGGTCTCTGAAAACTGGTCTCGACGGGAAAGACGCGTTTAGTTTCCAGTAACCGGAGCCCTGCCTATGTGTCTTATCTAAGTCTAGCGTACACGTCACAAGTTTGTGATCCGTGTAGCTGACTATGTGAAATTGTGGACACCCTATGCTATCTCTATCTACTCTCCTACACAGTATTCTATCTAGATACGATCTCGACGACCCGATGCGGTTTGTCCATGTCCACATTGGCGCATTCGGGTAATCGAGTCGGTACCTGTCAGACAGTTGAAAGCGTCTGAGCAGGTCTTTGAGGCATTTGCATCCCCGTCTATTCCTATCTATGCCCACATAGTCTAGATGCGTGTCCAAGGTAGCATTCCAATCCCCCACTAAAAGTAAAGGACGAGACGTTCCTAGGAATACTTCTAGACGTCGAAAGAAATCCGGCCTACCTGTTAAAGGTGGTGCGTATACTGATATGAGTCGAAAAGCACACCCATCGCTGCCATCGACATCCAGAACAACCAATCTACCCTCCGGGTCTATGAATACTGTCTTTACTTCGAGATCCAGACTCTTGCGAAAGAGTACCGCCGTGCCACTACCGCCCATTCTCGGCAGACAGGGAGAAAAATAAATGTTAAACTGTCTGCCAAACATGGACGATAAGGCCCGCGGATCATGGAGTCTGGTCTCGCTTATGGCTATGATTTCTAGTTTATGTGACTTTATGTCATTTAGGAGGTACCCTTGTTTCCAAGGGGACCCCAAGCCACGCGCATTTACACAACCAATCTTGAGCATCATTTTGATTTGAGTGTTAAAGTTTTATAAAGAGAGTCACTTACCGTTTGAGAGTTTTTGTGTCTCCTCCTTCGGGTTTTCTTCGAGGAGATCACTATATAGTTTTTTCGCCAGGTATTTTTGGCATTTGCCAACTGCCTTTGGATAGATAGATAGATAGATAGATAGATAGATAGATAGATAGATAGATAGATAGATGGATGGATGGATGGATGGATAGATAGATAGATAGATAGATAGATAGATAGATAGATAGATAGATAGATAGATAGTGTGGATCTCATGAAACTTTACAAACCTGAAGAGAACATGAGATAATTCTTTTTTGGATCGGGGAATCTCGAACTAGATGAAGCTACAAATTATAGTATGTAAATTTTAACTTCAAGGGCCATCTGCAAAAGAAAAGCCCTAACTTCATATTTATATATATACAGAGAGAGAGGGAGAGAGAGAGAGAGAGAGAGAGAGAGAGAGAGAGAGAGAGAGAGAGAGAGAGAGAGAGAGAGAGAGAGAGAGAGAGAGAGAGAGAGAGAGAGAGGCGTATCAACACTAACAGAAAAACGCCAACTAAAAATGCCATATATTCAGAAACATTTTGATTTCGAACAGCATTCAAGTCAACTTGACCGTTCTAAATTGCATGACCGAACAACCAGTAATATATTGGTTTTATTTTTCATGGCTATATTGTCTTCATTCCTAACGCAGACTTCTGTATCTAGGACAAAAAAAAATCAATATAATGTATGCATATAAACACAGTTGTTTGGAAGTGTGAAGTTTATTTACGTCACTTAATATGTAGATGTGTTAACACATGGCGCCAGCAAGTATATGCAGTGTGTAGTTACAACAAAATGTAGTTGCGTAAGTATATCTTAGCAGCGATGTGAGCGCTCGTGTGTTTATTTTTCGACTTAAAACGTCTCTGCTGCAATTACAATCGATATAATATGCTAGGCAACGGCAGCAACTCTAATGACAATATTCTGTGTGGAAAACCAACCATGTCACATAGATAATTATAATAGACGGAGACATAAAAGATTTCTGTGCAATCACGTGTAGATGTTGGCAATCATTTGCTGTCATTTTTACTACCAATCTTTGCAATTCCCTATATTACTTGTTGACATCGAAGTTCAAATATTTCATGGTCACGCCATTTGATTATACTCGGTGCTAGTTTTTCATTTCGTATTTTAAACGCAGCATCCAGCATTCTCGTCAAACATATGTTGCTTCATGCTGGTGTTTTAACTTAAAATTAAGAGCAATTTTTTCTCCTCTCTTAAATCAACCTCATCACAGTCCACAACATATCTTTTACTGAATCGTTTAGACTTATCAAGTACTCTCTACTGCCTCTCAATCTAACTTCCTATCACCACTGATTCAGTAATTTATACGCTGTTTCTCTCTCTATCTCTCTCTCTCTGTCTCTCTCTCTCTCTCTCTCTCTCTCTCTCTCTCTCAATTGCCTTAGTTTCTCTTTCATTTACCATGTTTATTATGCAAATACATAACGCCACACACACACGCGCACACACACGCACACACACACACTCACAAACACAGACTCTCTCTCTCTCTCTCTCTCTCTCTCACGCACACACACACACATTCTTATATATATATATATATATATATATAAATTTGATATGGGCGATTCTTTCTTGTCTTGGGATTCACGGTCAAGCGGATGGATGGAATTGCACGGAAAATTACACAAATGTGTAGAATGATCTGGTGGTGTTGTTGGGCTTTGTATTTTTTTCATAGTTCCCATGGTTACCGAGATAATCTACTATAATAATACTCTTGTGTTTATGAATGAGAAAGGAAGGGGTGATTGATGAATAAGGAAGGAAGGTGTGACGTCATACTTGGTAGTGGGATGATGAAAATTGTACGCTGAAAAATAAATCAAACAGCGTTCCAGCTCTATGTTTATGTAAAAGGGTGTATGTGAATGCGTGTGAATGTGAGCGTGTGTGTGTGCGTGTTTGTGTGTGCGTGTGTTTGTGTGTGCGTGTGTTTGTGTGTGCGTGTGTTTGTGTGTGCGTGTGTTTGTGTGTGTGTTCAGTCCATTATCAGTGAAAATTTGGGTATTAGACGCGTCTGCCAAGATTGTGCCAAAACTGCTTTCAGCTTACCAAAATGACACTCGGGTTTCTTTTGCCCAAGATCTCCTTGATTGTGTCGAGAACCACGAAAACTTTCTGAAAATTTTGCGTAGGCCTCTGAACAGGTATCCCCAAGCTTTCTGGCAAGATTTGAAGCAGATTCTCTGCTCAACTTTCTCTGTCATGGTCAATACGACGATCACACGCTACACACCTTTCTTCCAAACACTTCTGTAAACAGCGGAAGTGAGCTAGGACGTTAAAACTTAGTGCGTATGCACAGCAGCCTTTAAGGTCAATCGTACCAAATGGCTTCACTCTATGTGCTTTAGCTTCGTTACTAGAGTATCAGTCCGGATACTTATTGATCAGACCCCGTATCATACTTGTTGAAGGAAAAATTATTTCAATCTAAATTCTTGCATACTAGCGCAAAACAATGCTATAAAAAGTGTACCTGTTCCTGCCCTACACGTTAAGATTCTGTCACTTACATTAGGTTTTTGTGTGTCTATTTAGTCTTCTCTAGCTGTCTGAGTCCTTGTCAGTTTGTATATTTTTATACCATTTGTTTATTCTCGTTTTCTCAGTGTCTGACAACCGAGTATATAAGCTGTACGAGCTCAGTGTCTGACATACAGCCTATAAGCTGTACGTGCTCTTCTGTCTTCAGTTGTGTAGCTAACAGAGCTTTTTCAATATAACGAGTTGTGCAGCTAATTTCTCCAAGTTCCAAACGGAGAATCATCGTATCTTGCGTGTGTGTGTGTGTGTGTGTGTGTGTGTGTGTGTGTGTGTGTGTGTGTGTGTGTGTGTGTGTGTGTGTGTGTGTGTGTGAGTGTGTGTGTGTGTGAGTGTGTGTGTGTGTGTGTGTGTGTGAGTGTGCGTGCGCACGCGTCGGTTCTTCGTCGTTCTGTGTTGATTCAGATTAAGAAGATTGATCTTAATTACCCGCTCCTGAGTTAATTTGTAAGTAGCATTCCACAACCCGTAACCCAATTCTTGGGCAGAATCAGAGTGACGGTATGAGTAACAAGGCTTTCGTCGTCGTCGTCGTCGTCGCCGTATTCTATGCGGCGCTTTTGCAGCGCGTTGGTGACACTAGAACGAAACTTTTCATGATTACCACCAGTTCTCCCATTGGATGAAGCCATAGCTTCATTCCCACTTTCTCTTTGTGCTTCCTTGGCAAAGATATTGGGGTGGTTTACCACTGCCTTCTTCCACTGAATGACCATTGGCTCATAATGGACTCATCCGCCTAGAAAAGGTTTTGTTTCTAATCCTGTTGGTTGGCCAGACACCCTACTCTCAAGGGTAACCAGCTACTCAAGGGAGAACGGGTTTAGTCGCCGACCAATCGACCATGAAACAAATAATAGTGGTTTACATGGTACTTTTACCAGGTCTCATCAGCTTTTGATGAGTTCCTTGACCTTCCTGGAAACTAGGCTCTATGTTTTGAATTACAAATACAATTCACTCTTCGGGATACTACGCAGTCTATGTCTACCCAAAATTACTTACAATGCCTAGGTTAAGATGGCGTAGAGAAATTCAAATTAGCTCAAGATGTTTCACAGAGGAATACTTAACATGAAACACTGCCATGACTACAGGATGAATTTCTGAACCATTCGATCTTCCTGCACCTTGCCTGTGTTGCATAATTCGGTAACACTCGTCACTGAAACACGTGGACGTTGACGACATTAAATAAGATCAAAACGAACTCTGTTTTCGTGTTTGTATTGTATACATATATACATACATACATATGTGTGTGTCTGTGTGTATGAGAGCAAAAAAGAAAGTGATACATAAATAAATATAGATATATATGTATAATTATTATAAATATGCGTGTACGTGTGTGTGTGTGCGTGTGTGAATAATATGTATGTGTGTGCGTATATATATATATATATATATATATATATATATATATATATATATATATATATATATATATATATATACACCGATATATCTTATATATATGTGTATGTGTGTGTGCGTGTGTATATGCTTAAGTGTGTGTATACGTGTCAATCATAAAATCTTTGTACTCGCCAAAAACTATAACTCACTAGAATCGTAAAGACAGGTTTTTAAAATAATTTTATTGTCAGTGACATCAAAGCTTTTCCAGTGATATAGACTTGTTACCACAATGGTATGAAATACACGGTACTGCTTGAGAATAACATACTACCTCAAACTGAACGAACTTTGGACATCATTTGTGTAACAGTCATAAAACGTGATAAACAGAAATGTGTACTATAACTCATAAATGTAGATATATTTGATATTTTCAAGCGTCTAGAATGATTGGAGATAAAAGCAATTAGAACTAAAATCGAATTCCGAAGCAACACTTTGTCATTTTAAATATGTTCCCTGAACACTCAGCATTTTGATGAAAGTGCTCCTTAAGAAAGTCTATTGTGTTTTTTGTCACGTCTGCTGCAGTGAATCCGTCTTTGCGGAAGAACAACATAAGGATAGGAAGTCAAGTTATGGTTTTGACATTTATTTATCATACTACACGTTATTTCTCCTGCTTTCTTCTTATAATGTATATAACAGAATATTTGTGACAATAACTAGCTTCACATACACACATACATACATCTGCACGTGCGCGCACATATATACATATGTGCATATAAATATATCCATATCTCTATGTGTCTCGATATCTCTATATGTATATGCAACCAATTGAGAGAGAATTTAATAAATCTAGCAGAAGAGAAAAGCCAGGTTCATTTGAAGTTCAACAGCAGGGCAAAATTTTAGTTTCAACAATAAGATAGGTCACTGTTGACGGATATTGAAAGCAAGTGGACAATGCGTAGTTTCTCGCAGAAACAGAGTTGGCAAATACCAGTTGCATTTGAGAAAGAAGTAATCGTCTCATGGATAGTCTGTGCATATATATGCATGTGTGTGTATGTATGTATGCTTTCGTATGTATGTATGTATGTATGTATGTATGTATGTATGTACGTATGTATGTATGTGTGTGTGTGTGTGTGTGTGTGTGTGTGTGTGTGTGTGTGTGTGTGTGTACTGAGAGATCGAGGTGGAATTTGATTAAGTAGAATCCATTAAGGTTCGAAGCATATCAAAGTGAAAGACGCCACAATTAATGGCTCTACTGAATGATGCAAATCAGTCAATTAAGTAATCCATTATCATAGCAGAGAATGCATCGTTGAAGAGAAGTTCCTTGTTTTCAGGTAATCTGAAACTCCAGTAGTATGCAAAGATGAATGGAACCTTAAATGGCGTGAAAAACTTAAAAACAAACGAATGAGTTATCTGTTACTGCTACAGTTGTCTCATTATAAACCATTATTGTGACTTGAACATGATGCAGGTATGTTGTATACACAACATCCATAAGATTATGGAATACATTACGTCAGTGCTCAAACTATTTGATGTGGCGTACCGGCAGTTTTTTTTTTCCAATGTGCTAGGGACCGGCAATATTTCTTAGTAATATTAATTTATACCGGAAACAGTATATATAATGAATGTAATAAAAGTTGACAATTTTTCAATCTTATATTTATTTTGTAAACAAATAATACAATATTACATAAGCATTTTATAAGCATTTTATAATGTTTCTTTCTTTTCTGGAAACTCACCGCGCACCGGCAGATGATGGCTCGCGGACCGGCACCGGTCCACGGACCACTACACCGAGTAGCACCGTATTACGCAACTCCCAACTCATCAGGCTGAACAAATTATACAAGCACGCAATGACATGCTCATGAATCGACAGTTCATCAACAAGTGACATTTCCAATCAGAATTACCAACATATAAAAGAATGTAAAGTGGCTGGAACTACAATCAGTCAATCGTGCGGGTGGATAGCAAAACGACGTTCTAAATTATAGAATAGTTGAAAAGTGTATCTGTTCTAAAGATGTCATTAAACGTAGCCACATCGTCTACAAAGTTTGATACGAGCAAAACAGATAGATAGATATACAAGCAGATTGCCGGTGACTTGCATGACAATGAAGCCTATTGAAACCTTAAAGAAAACCATTGCCGGTGTTATTCTCAAAAAATTGGTTACTGAGTTATATTGTTTGGTATTTCAAAGAAGTGTCATGGTTAATAAATTCCATCATTACTTATTCATCTATTTCATTTCTTCTTCATTAAAGTGCTCCAATTCATTTTTTCAGAACTAATAGAATATTAGCTTTTATTAAGAGTGATCCAGCTGATTACTATTCAGGGAAAATAACTTACGAATAGCAAAGGTGTCTCGAAATTTCAGAAGACGAGGGCGAAAAAAAGGAGGGGAAAGAATAAGGAAAAAAGTGATAAATATATTAAGATAGCCATAAACACAGTGTCAGCAATCATAACCTATAAATATTTAAATAGTAACGGAATAGGACAACGCGGGAAAACAGTGTTTGCACAAGCGAACAAATAAATGTGTATACTAGACTAATGAAAGTAGTTTAGGCTATAAACAGTATCAATATAAACATATATAAATTTAAATGTTGAAATATAGAAATATGACTTATATAACTGTCATAAAGTTATGGGTTCAAAGCCTAGAATATAGAAGGAAAACAGAACCGATATGCCCAATAAAAGCCGAAAAACTATGTTTCATAATGTTTCTATTAATCAAATCAATCAAAATCATAAAGGTTGAATAATCATTTCAGATCACCACTAAAACAGTTTTAAATAACGAGGAGTATCAAGATAATATTAAGAGAATTTCTAAGAATTATAAAGAATTATAAAGACCATTACTAAGGAGGAAGAAGCAAATATAAAAATAACGGATAAATTTAGAAACAAACTGAATAAAATTACAATCATCGGTAACTCTCGTTAGAATTAAGGATTCACAAAAGTAATTAAATATGACCAGGTATCAGCAATAATAGTATTAAAATACTCTTCGTTACCGAAATATAATTCATAAATCTTATAAATAGAAACTAAGGTCTTCCAGTACCAGATTTTATAAGATATGTTGCTAAGTTCAATGACATCTTAAGACTAAATATGCTTTTAAAATCATATGCGTTTTTATAATTTTGTTGTAGTGGAAATGGTACACCTCTTCCACGGGACTAGTGGTATGAGTAAGCTACTATAAAGTGAGTCGTATGTCAGTCGTTGTACGAGTTCTCAGTTGGAGTTAAGAGTATGTTACGTGTTATAGTCGAGTTCGAGTCACAGTCAAGATAGACGGTTCAAATTCGGTGTCGTGCAGAGCTATCAGCGATAGCACGATAGACGAAGCAGTGTATTACCATTCCGGTATAGAAGAGATACACTGTATCAGATATCAAGAAAATATTGTGGCTACGAGAGTAAATACAACAGTTACAGTCACAACAGTGGCCACGCGTTATAACTGTGGAAAACACCACATCATAACAAACTTACATCCTCACTCTGCTATCAACGCCCATGGTTGACTGATTGTAGTCCCACCCATTTTGCATTTCTTACATATTGATAATACTAATTCGAAACTCACAAGCTGATGAACTGTTGGTTCTTGTGCATGTCGCTGCTTGTTTATATATTTGTCCAGCTTGGTGTTTTGAGAGCTGCATAATGCATTACATGGTTTTAATGGATATTGTGAATACTACAAACTTGACTGTACCATGTTTATGTCATAATAAAACAATTAAGGGAACAATTATAGTGGTACCAGATAACTCTACCGTCTGTTACATAGCATGCATATATATTTATCTATATATATGAAATCAACGAATTTTTCAAAAGTACCCATGTGTCACATATCAGATTTGCTTCTAAATTTAATGACAGAAAGCTTCTTATTTCTTTACTGCCCACAAGGAGCTACACACAGAGGGGACAAACAAGGACAGACAAACGGATTAAGTCGATTATATCGACGTCAGTGCGTAACTGGTATTTATTTAATCGACCCCGAAAGGATGAAAGGCAAAGTTGACCTCAGTGGAATTTGAACTCAGCACGTAGCGGCAGACGGAATACCGCTAGGCATTTCGCCCGGCGTGCTAACGTTTCTGCCAGCTCGCCGCCTTAACCATAAAAAGCTTCTATAAAGAAGATCTAAAACTTTGAGACCAATTGCTCAATCCGCTCAACAAGTTATCAACGTTGGAAATTTAGCCAATTAGCAAAAATTGAATATCACGAACTTAATCAAAGATTTTTATAACTTTGGCAGGCCACACTTAACAAGCGAATATTCTTTTAAATTCTCTGAATCAAAAGGCTCTTCTTATGAAGTAGTATTGGTTTTCTAATTTTCTGAAGTGATAGACCATACTTAGATCTTCAAACACGCAAAGTTTCAGGATTGATCATAACTGTATATGCTAGATTCTAGGCTCTCGAAGGTCGAATAAATGTTTAAAACTTCAGAAATATTCTTTATGATATGGTCTCTTGAAAAGGTTTAAAGATATTTAGGTTTTAATTGTGGTGTTTGTTAGAAGCTATTAAAACAAAAAACAAAAAAAAATTTCAGCCAAAATCTTCAGGAACTACGGCTTCTCAAAATTTAAGAAGTGACCTTTGAAATTGCAGTTTTCGGCATTTTCACTTTCCACAAACTCAAAAACTATTCGAAAACAGTCCAGAAACAGATTCTTTGATGAGAAACTGTTGGGATATCACATTTAAGTTTGTTTCCATTCTTGCTTGTTAAGTTGTAAAAATACTCCTTTAAACTCATAACATGCAATTTTCGCTAATTCCTGCTTAAATGCAAACATCGATAACTTTCGAACATACTGAGAAATTGACCTCAAATTTTCAAGGTTGATTTTTCTATTGAAATTTTTTGTTGTTAAATATTGAAGCAAATCTGAAATGTGACTCATGAGACCATTCGGTGAGTTGGTATGAAATTAGCCATGTGTGTGTGCGTGTGTGTGTGCGTGTGTGTGTGTGTGTGTGTGTGTGTGTGTGTGTGTGTGTGTGTAACTCTCAGTTATGTTCCAGGTTACGGCTAACCGCACCGGTTAGTATCAAACGTCTGTGGCTACAAGGAGGTGTCACTCATGCTGTAAATTCCTCCGATGGGTAAATCCGTGTTCGCTTCACGGGATGGTAATATTATCTGGAGTGTATATTAGCAATAATTATAACGTTAGAGAATATGGAAACTGGCACGTCCTCAAAATTTATTTCCTTATTTTACAATTCGCCTCGAACCAAGGTGATTGAAAGACCCGAACTAAGCTGCACAGAAAATTATGCCCGGTTGCATGTGCAACTGCTCATAATCTGTGCAGTGGAAACACTTGTGTGTCGTCGTAACCATAGAAATATGCTGTATGACATTGTAAAATAAAATGAAATAAATTTTGAGGTTGTACTAGTCTCTATATTCTCTATCATATTAATTATTGTTAATATGCATATCTATACCAGCCATAGTCGAAAGAAAACATTTTCTTTCGACTTAATTTATCTTATTTTGTTTTATATATTTCTTTTCTTTTTCCGCCCTATTCTTCTTTCACCCCTCTGTCGTCTAGAATTTCGCAGAAAACTTAGTTAATCTATTTTGCCCTAAACATTTCTCCTTGTATTATAATTAGATGAATCTTCATTAGATTATACTAATATTCTACCAGTTTGGTAATTTCCTTTCTGAACACTTCTATGAAGATGAATTTCTTGAATATAAAACTAACGCTGACTTCAAAGTAATATATTACAATAAATGTCTTTTGCAGCAACGTTGGCTGCTGCATTTGAAAATGCTTTGATAGGGTCAAAGTCCATGCTTAGTGCATGTTATCAGCAGTGTTCGAGTACGTTCTGCAATAAGTAGCCTTTGTGAACGAGTTCACTATAGAGTTTATGACTTCTTTCACCTTTAACTGTCCTTATATTTACGAACTCATTCCAATTTACACAGTTCTAGTTCGGCAGGTCGAAGATACAATCAACTTAAATTTTCTAAATGTAGGTAATTTTGATTTAAAATTTCACTTCTTGATATGTTGATGAATCAGCAAGTTAATGTTTATTTGGTAGCCTGAGGAGTTGGGAGTTATGTAACATATTACGCAATCTCACCAATTGTATTATGCATATGCCACAATAGAAAATTCCTAACGAAGCAATTGTAGCAATACCATATAAACCATTCGTCTGCGTTTATCATGTTTTTTATGCCACATTTAAGCTTCTTTTCATCGATGGATAATTTTGAATATTTTGGATATTAATGCATTTGCTGATTATCTTCTACTATATATATAGATATATATATATATATGCCTCACAGCGTTCATATACACATAATTTTTTACGTCTGGCCGCATAGCCTTTTCCGTTTGTTTTCCTGTCTTGTTTTCTTTTCCGTTGTTTTCCTGTCTTGTTTTTTGTCCGCCACTACATTCCTCCATGGCACAGGTTTAATTTGTGTATACAAATTTAATTTGCGGTCCATGGGAAGAGCCGTTTTAACGATGCGTCCTGCCCAACTCTTTGAAACGCCGGTGTTAAAACGGGGGTAGCTGATGAAGGAAAATGTTCTCTATGTGGCTTGTGTGTTTTCTGTACTCTGGTTATTATTATTTTCTTGTCTACGTTTTGTTTGCAATGTCTTGTACCCAGATATGCACCTATATATACAGGTAGACGTAGATATGCACGTACCAGTACGTATATATGCATATACTCATTTATTATTTGTTTATATATATATATATATATATATATATATATATATATATATATATATATATATATATAGTAGAAGACTCTTGCGTAATGTGCCACGCAGTGGGACTGAACTCGGAAACATGTGGTTGGGAACACCCACACACCATCATCCACACACGTCAAAGCCACTAGCCCCTAGCCCCCACGCATATTCACACATACAC